>NW_026944024.1:935519-1192165 GCF_033296635.1 Dichotomopilus funicola
AAAAAAAAAAAAAAAAAAAAAAAAAAAAAAAAAAAGAAAAAAGAAAAAAAAAAAAAAAAAAAAGAAAGAAAAAACAAGAAACCTACTATCAAACAACATAGCCTCCGACTCCCTAATCGACCTCGCCCGTGCAGCCTCCGCCCTCTGCACCGGCGACATCCGTGCCTCAGCAGCCATCGCATCCCTCTGCTCCCTCGTCCGCCGCATAAACTCGTCCATCTGTCTCGCCTGGTCAGCTCTAGCCAGCGCCCGACTCCCCCCCGTGGCGTCCCACTCCGGCGTCGCATCCTCATCCGCCATCCCCAACAACACCAACACGCCGCAGGGCACTGTCTCGCGCCGCGCGAACGCCAGAAGCGAGTCTAGGATCTTGTAGTTCCAGAGGATGGTTTGGCTGGAGGTGCCGTAGGCTGTGGCTGCGCTGGCGAACCAGGTGCCGATGGAGGGGTTGGTGGTGGTGGTGGAGGAGGAGGAGGAGGCGTAGGAGGAGCGGATGCGGAGGTGGTCGATGTAGAGGGTTTCGGGGGAGTTGAGGGAGGGTTGGTCGGCGGATGGAAGAGGCAGGGAGAGTGAGCTGTCGGGTTGGGACTGGGAGAGCGCGGTGAGGATGCCGTCGGCGGATATTTGGCAGGTGATGGGGTTGCGCGCGTTGGACGCGGCTTGGGCGCGGGTCGAGTCGAGGGAGGTTTTGCGGATGCTGCTGCTGGAGGAGGGTGTCTTCTTCTTTTGGGGTTGTTCGTCGGAGGTCCTTTGTTCTGTTGCCGACGCGGAATCACCACCGGCTTCCTCATTCTGGCCCAGTGCTTTTGCCCCAGTCTCAGCGTCTCCTTCCCCCTTTTCCTTCTCCTCCTCACCCCCCTTGTTTTCCTCACCCCCCTTGTTTTCCTCACCCCCCTTGTTTTCCTCACCCCCCTTCTCCTCTTCCGCCGTCGGTGCTGCCGGAGCCGGATACAAACGCACCCAATACGGCGGCAAATGCGAATGATCCCTCGTCGTCCACGGCCCTGTCCACGTCACCGCCAAACTCAAATGACCATCCGACCCATCCAGCGGCGCAATCGTCAACGCATTATTCACCCCATCCGGCGCTCTCATCAACGTACACCCCACCGGCGTCCACAGCCCCGACGACCTCAACAACCGAAACCCATGCGGATCCGGATGCGCGCCCAGATCCAACAAATAACACACCAACTCATCAAACGCTACATCCACCTGCGGCTGGCGCAGCTGGTCAGCGTACTCGACGCGCTGCGTGTTGAGCCCGATGACGTTCATGCGCCAGTTGAAGGTGGTCCAGCTGCCGCCGGGGATGCTGGAGGGGTGGCGCGAGAGGGTCCAGTAGGCGTCGCGGTCGGCTAGGCGGTCCATGGGCCGGACGGCGTACCGGGGCAGTTCGACCTCGATTACGCGGTTGACTACGTCGCTGCGGGTGAGCGCGGTTAGTTTGCTGTGTCGCAGCATGCGCTTGATGCGTGAGAGCGCGACGAGCGTCGCGACGGTGTTGTAGAGGATCGGGAGGACCCCGAGGACGGCCTGGGACGTAAGTCAATACTTTGTTCTGCTTCAAAGATCGTGAAAACCGTGGGGGGGCGGAATAGGGCGACGAAAACACCAATTTTGTAACTTACAAGCGGCACGCCGATATACGTGATAACATCCGTCGGCGAACGCCCATTGTCCGACATCGTGACGGCCCTCTATTTCCGTCGCTTTGACAGGGCTACCGTATGCACTCAGGTTTGTGGTTGTGGGAATGAAAAAAGTAAACGAAGAGGGCGAGGCGAGGCGGCTGAGAAACCCAGCATCGTGCTCCGAATTCGACCCCATGTCCGAGGTCATCCATTGAACGAAAAAAAAATGTTGCATGGCTGAGCGTGAAAGTTAGTTAGTGTGACGCATTGCTGCAAGGTACAGACAAGGTGCCTAGATAGGGGCTGAAAAGGAACATTTTAGCGAGGATTAACGGAGTCTAGGCCAACGCCCCACTGTCAGCCAGAATTACCGGATGAGACGATACCAAAGACATCAGATGGGATCAGGAAGCTTAGATGATGAATAAAACCCGCCCGGGAGGGTTCGCCTGTGTTACTACTCCTCAGCAAACACAACTATCACTCAACGCTGATAAGTATACTGAGTATGATATATCTCGCTGTCGTTTCCGACTCCAAGCACTTGTTTCTTTGCCGTTCCGGTCCACTACCTAATCACCGATACAGTCGACAGAATTGTCAACGCCAGAAACCATCCATCAGACGCACATCTCATGGCCCTAGATCCCGATACACCGCAGCACAGAACACTCCTTTAACATTCCGGAAAACACACCCCAAACCCAACAAACCAGGTATACCTTTTCGTGACAAACCAGTAACAAGACCCCCAAACGCCGGGGTAATAAATGCCTAATAAAAATAGAAAATACCATGTAGGTAGTACCCAGCCCCCTTACCGACATCATCATGTCAAAAACCACACGCACCCACACGGACTAACATCCGGACCCGGACCATGATTTGGGTCCGGGGTTGGTCCCGGATTCGGTCCCTCATCCCTCCCATAAATATCCCCGGCATCAACATGCCCCAATCCCCGTTTCTTCACGTCAATCGCAGCACCCTCCCCATAGGTAGTAGGACCCGCAGGCGGAGGGGGCGGCCCCAACGGCGCTGACTCCACGATCTCCACCACCAGCGGCATCCCATCTGGGCCGAGTACCGGCTTTGCCTTCTCCCCGTGTGCACCGATCTCTACTTGTGTGCATCGTGGTGGTGGAGGCGGCGGTGGCGGTGGTGGAGCTCCATCAGCTTCGTCTTTATCCTCTTCGTCCTCGGCATCTCTTTTTGTTGTCGTTGGGGCTGGAGCCGCACCTGGCAGCCGGCGCTCAGCGAGTTTTATGACACGGGGGTACGGGGGCGATAGAGCAGCAGAGGGAATGCCCGTGTCGATGGGACCGAGCGGGTTGGCGGGGGTGCCAGTCGAGGTTGTTGTGTGGGTGTTAGAAGCCGTGGTGGAGGAAGTCTTGGTTTTATCGTCGTAGTCGTCGTGGGGAGCAGGCGTGGGATTGGGCCGGCGGGCATAGTTCTGTGGGGTATGGAACTGTTTGTGTTTAAGATCCGGGTCGTTGAGATCGGTGTTGTCGTGCGGTGTGTAGACACCAGGCGGTGGTCCGGAGGGCGAGCTGTTTGCTTCATCTTCGGTCCCAGTGGTTGAGTGTTCTGGCGGTGGTGGGGTGGTGGTTGAATCTGGGGCTGTCGACGAAGCAGATGCTGATTCGGACCCAGGCCAGTTGGAAAAACTCGAGTTCTGCAGGGGGTAGATGAAGAGCTCAAGGTAAGTATTCGGCCAGCTGCAAATCCACGGCTTCTCGCCTGGCTGTGCGACCCCCTTGCGCGCTAAGCTGGGTATATCCCCATCAACAATGGTAACGTGACGAGCCCTTCTCTGCTGGGCGCCACTGTTGCTGTTGTCGTCATCCCCCAAATTGAGCCAGTCTTCTGGAAGGACCACCGTCTTGTTGTACAGCGTTTTTTGAAACCAGGCGGGCCCACGTGCCGACTCGAACCGGTCCTGGACCACCTCAAGAGTGAGCGGTTTCTGGATTGATGGAGGCTGCTCCCCGTACGCATAGACTTTTTCTGACAAGGTGTACGAGCGATTAGAGTCCAGCCAAGCGTGGTAATCATCGCCGTGCCGGGAAACACTCATTTGCATCCCAGACACGACGAGCTGGCAGCTCCAGGCTTGCGACAGAGTCGGGTCCTCAAAGCACGTGTTGGACACCCGGCTCGTCATGAGGGGGAGAGCAAAAGTGCCTGTGGCCAGGGGCGGTAGGTCTGGAGGGGGGAAAATGGGTATCGTATCATCCGGTGGGCCCCTACAGCAACAAGATTAGTCTCAGAATGTACCCCCAAGAGCCATTGCTAACTTACCAGACCGGGTTCCTATGTGGCGGTGGGTCTGATTTGTTCGATAGAAAGGTCCCAATCACGGCACCGAGTACGACGAATAAGACCAGGAGGACAATGCCTGTTAAGCACATGGCCCAGTACGGGATGGCGCCACAGGCCTTCTTTCTCATCCAGAGCTGCCACCCCTTGGGCGGCCGGTTCTTTTCCGACACGGCCTCATCGTCCAACCGGATCCCTCGCATGCTCTCGTCCGATCGAAAGCTGCGCGTAGATAAACGCGATCTTGGCGAGTCGAGCTCATCTACCGGCTCGAACTCCGGGTTTCTCGTAGCTAATCCAAGGCCACCTGCACCGCGGATAGTCGGGGCCGGCGATGAAGTCGGTGTGACATCCGCCGGGAGGATTGTGGCACCGGTGGCCGCTTCAAAGGCACCATCGGCCGCCGCCACCTTGCGCGCGTATGTGGCATCCGGGTATCGCGTGTACGGTGGAAGTTGCTCTGTATGCCCGTCTGGCCCGATCATGTCGCCAACTTCTTCCCCTTCAGGTCCGACCCGTCGTTGGTACGGATCGGGCTGCAGTCCTCGAAATCCCAGAGGGATTGCATCCGTTCGACCCAATCCGGGCTCGATGTTATCGCTTTGCGGGTAGAGTCCGTAGGGGTGACTTGGCCCCCTGGGCCCTCGATACGACGATTCCGACATGGGGTTCGTCGATGATGTGGTCATGCTGAGCGTCCTTTCTGGCCGCACATTCTGCGTATACATGTGATATGGGTGCGATGCACTCGACGGACCTTGGTATGGGCCATCTTCGGGAAAATACACGGTCGAGCCGGTTGAACCCGTCGTTTGACGGGATAATGCGTTGGATTCACTTCTGACGAGGAGCGAGAACCGAGGACCGTGAGGCTTGGCGGTGCTCGAAGACCGGATACTGCTCGATGTTGAGTTTGCAGTCCCCGGGGAGACGAGTGTCGTGGACGAAGTCGAAGTGAGGGATGGTGCCGACGGTGGTGGTGGTGGTGATGATGGCACGCCAGCCTGTGGCGGTCGAAACCCGTCGGCAACTGTGCCTCCTTCCAGCGCAAGGTCGTAGTCGTAGTCCTCGTCTCTGTGGTCGACTGATACCCTCACTGATGCCCGAGTCGACCGCCTGCGCTCCAAATCGCCGGACTTATCGCCGGTCGGTTCCATGGCCGAGACTCGTGAGACAAATGGGAAGAGCACCTGTTCGTGCCCAGAGAGACGGCTGCCGGCAGCCGACCGACCCTTTAGTGACGGGCGCCGCCGCTCCTCAAACTCATCGGTATCCTCGATTCTTCTTCTCGCCTAATCTTGAACGCACCGGGTACTTTTGCCGGGTACTTTTGCCCAGTCGCTGATCCTCTTGTTAATGTCACTGTAGGTCTTTCGGGGTGGCGCGGTTGGTGTCGTCGAGGGTATGTTTGATTCTGGTGAAGTGATGTTGGGCGTGTTGTGATGATCAGGGAGTTGGGAAGACCGCCCAGTCAAGTCGCTGGTCTCCAACCTGGAATTGCTGGTCAATTGCCAGAACAGGAATGCGCCCTCAAATCTCCGCTGTGGAGCCTTTCACATTTAGCACCTTCGGTCCCCCGCGCTAAGACGCAGGAAGTTTGGAGGGAATGGTAACTTCAACAAGTGGCGTCACAAGCGGGTGATAGCCGGTGAAAAGGGGGGGGAGATGCCGCTGCGGACGCGAGATGGATTGCAGGAGGTGCCTCGAAGAATCCAGGAACAGACTCGACCGGATGGAGTCTCGGCGAGATCTCGAAACTCTAAAAGTGGGCACTGCGATTGGCGGGCGGGAGAGAACCAGTGTCTGGCGCCCGGACTCCCCAGGGGGTGCTTGCTGCAAGATGCTACCTAACATTAAATGCAGCAGAAGCTGCGCGCTCGACCTCAGAAGATCGGGTGTTTTTCAAAGAATGTGTGGGAGGGCCGAAATAGCGCCCCCGCGGGCATTACTTCCCGACATAGAACCGAAGCTTGAGGGAAGACGTGGGCAGATCAACACAAGGGATGGTGCATTGCATGCTTGTTGCCGGATTATCGTTTCTACTCTAATGGTGGAATATTTTTAACGTTATGTGGACATAGTTTTCTCAAATCATCCTACAGTATGGAGCCCTCCTCTCCTCCGTCTTGGCTCCCTCTTCCATCATCCGATGCGCCAATGGTGCCAGGAGCTCATTCTTGTTTAAGAGCACATGTTATTCGGCTCAGCATGCCGAAAATAATACAGCTCTCCCTTCTATGTGGATCTGTACCTTGATTTTACAGTTTCTTCATATTGGCGCCCACAACCGGCCAATATCTCCCGGTGCTTCAAATTTGCCGGTGATTTGAGCCTAACGAGGTGACAAAGGGAAAAAGATGGAGGGTGGACCCAGGACAATCCGCCGCGTCCAACTACGACTCTGCACCCTGACGACAGCGCAAGGAGGCAGACTCGCAAGGTCGGTAGGTAATTGACTAGCACTTGCTCTCGTTCTAGGAAGTGAATCAGTTCATCACCTTGGACCAGCGGAGTCTCGAGCTCGCCGGAGGTAGCCGATTGCCGGGCAGTGGGAAGACCAAGACGTGGCCTAGACCACAACTCTGTGCCCAATTCAATCTAGCATAATACATGCCCGTGAGGGGGCCAAAGAACAAGTAGCAAATTTACGAGTTGGTGCAATGGTCGACCGCTTTATACTTCGTCGTGGACATAGATTGAGTTTACATGCGCAAAGGCAATTTGATGAGGAAGCCCGGACGCGGGGATGTACGGAGGTATGGTGAGCCCCACTGCTCGGCACTTGCATGAGGCCATTGCCACCTGCCATTTCGGGTCTAGACCTCCCGGAGTTACCCTTTCCACACTAGGACTCTCGATCCATCCCGACTCTAGACATATGGAATAATCTATTACTCACCAGATGTGAAGAAAGCGGTGCAAATACGCGATACACATTTTCCCTTCCCAATGGGCACCAAGATGTATCAATTGCACGGTAAATTCAGTGACATTCATACCGACGACAAGACAAGCGGCCTGCGACGACACTTTACCAATGCATGGGCAAGTGACTAACGTTTGCCCAAGCAGCATAACTAACCCCGGGCCAGGATCAGCAACTTTTTAACTTTTCTTCCCATAACTAGGTAGTGTAGTTAATCGGAGCTCCCATCGAACAAGAGTCTCCCGACATCCACAATCCTCAAAATGGCCACCATGTTAAGCCGCTGGTCGGACCAACTCGCCGTCCCTGAACTTGCCGCACTTGCGCACCGTCGATCGAGCGCTTAAATGATTGGGCAGGAACTGCTTCTCGTTCTCTCGGTGAGCCGCTTCGCTGCCCACCTCCTGACGATGAAGGTGTGGCATCCTGGTTTCCCATTTGGCAATTCGTCTTTTGACACCTAGCCTCGCTTCGATTTTGCACCTTCTCGGTAGCGAAGCTGGCCTTTCGTGGCCCCAATCCGAAGGAACCCCAACGTTAAAGGGAACCCGACGTCTCTTTCAGTCGACTTTTTTCCTGCGAGGTCATCACTGCATGAAGGTTGCTGGGCCTTTTCTTCGCCCCGCTTCTTTGAGACAGCCTGCTGCTTTCTGTTGGAACACCCGGAAGCTTTTAACCTCCGCTTTGTCATGACGGGCGTTTCTCGTAGATAGAGGGGTATTCAACATGTTGCTACTTCCAATTCAGACTGTCAATGATCCCAAGGATATTTTCAAATGAGAGAGTGGCCGAGCACTCTTGCGAGGTCCACGGACACTCCTGAAATCCCTCTGTGTCTCCCTCACCCCTCTTTTCGGGGAGAAGAAGACAGGTCCTGGCCGGGGTGCGGCTGCGTGCGTCTTGACCGTCAAGAAAACATGGACGAGGTGGCAAAGAACCACTCACTGCAGGCTCTCACAGTGACCGGGTATTTCCCTCTGGAACAGGGCGTGTGGCTGATGCGGGCAAGAGGGGCCTCGTGAGATGGAACACCAATGGAGCATTGCCCGGCTTGCCCGGCTAGTGTGCCAAACACCCTTCAACCCAAAAGCACTCAGCTCTGGCGCCCTTTGACGAATCAGTATTGCTCACCTCAAGCTTGATCAACGCTTCGCAGGTCGGCCGTGATTTTGCGATGCTTAAGCCTTGTGCAATTTGAACCGGGCCATCTCCGCCGCCCACCTCCGCGTTGTGCAACCTGGACAACACCGCAACAGCTTCGAAGCGCCTGCTTTGCCCAGCTCAGGTTGGAGGTGAGGGGCGGCGCTTGCTTTGCCAGGAGCCAGCATGATGCATTGGCAGGCCTCCGGTGCTGCACTCCGTTTGCAATCCTCATGTATTTCAGTCAGCAAGTGCCCGTCTTTACTGTCTCGGTCGACTTTCTTTTCTTTACAACCATCCTGTTGGAAGCCCGCCCGATTGTCTTGAACCCCGACTTCTTCATCGGGCACTCATAGGCCACCTTTCCTCGGTGAGGAACCAATATCCGTTCTCATCAACGGGCAAAAAGGCCGTAGGCCGCGTGACATCCACGCACAAGCTCATATCCACCCACGCCTCACTCCCACGCCAGTCTGTTTATCATGTCGATCCGCCCAGGTAGCTCGGCCTCGCGGTCTTCAGGCGACTATAAAGAGGTCCGCCTCCCAAATAGTTTTGCCGTCAACTCCTTAATATACTTCTGTGGCCGCGATTTTCGAAAGGCGAGGAGCGTTCGCCGCTACTATGACGACGACTTGGATGCCCGGAGCACCCGCTCCAGCGGCTCCATCTTCTCGTGGTCCAGCGGATCCGGCCAGGTCTACCTCGTCGAGACCACCTCCCCCTACTGGCTCGTAGACGGGGACGAGTCGCGTACGGTTTCCTCCTCTTCCTCCCGCAAGCACAAATCCTCGAGGAAGCCCCGAGCCCCTCGTACCTCCTCACAACGCAACCCCGCCGCCCCGGGCCTATGGGAAAAGCGACATGCCACAGTAGACGATTACGACGACGATGAGGATGACGACGATGATTACAGTACTACCAGTGACGAAAGCAGCTACCACGGAGGCCCAATGCCGGGTCCAATGCCGCACTCGCAGCCACATCCGGGCATGATGCCCGGCGGCCCTCCGGCTGGGTTTCAGACCATGTACGGTTATCCACCGCCGCCACCGCCGCAGCAGCAGCCGCAAGGTGCCGCCTCACACCATATGCCTCCCGCAGGATTCCATATGCCCGGACCACCCCCTCCGGTCCCGGGAGCGACAGGCATGTCACCACCGCCGCGGCCACCGGGAGGGCAGTTTATTCCCGGTCGGGGTGGGATACAGGTGTTTGCCTAGGTTTTCGAAACTCTGGGCTCAAGATCGAGGGATCTTAATGTCATACCATATCATGTTAACCTGATTCGTCTGATTCTTTGGGAGTTTTGTTCAGGACGGCGCTTTGCTCTTGTCTCCCTTTTTTTTCGATCGTCTCCGTGGAATGCGGAGTCGTGTAACATCATAGGCCGGGGCGAACTCGATCTCTAATCCAACGGGACAGGCTGACTTGTTTCTTTGGGGCGGCGGGGAGCCAGACACTCATTGCTATCTCCTTTGTCTCATGTTCCGAGGGTTGCGTTCCACATGTACAGCGATTTTGCATATGTAATGAGACATAAGCTTTCTTCTTGGGAGAGCCTTAGCATGACTAACACCTCAAAGAATTTGGAATGTGTTCTCGTCTCGCAGAATGGCTCGTACTGGAAGCTAGAAACGTCAACCTGTCCCTAATCGTTAGCAGCCACTCTTGACACTTAACCCGCCCAGGAAGGGAAGAGTTTTAAGCTTATAAATTTCCAACCCAAATCACGACACGTCCAGCAACATTTGACAACAACAATTCTCAGCCACCCACCCGTATCAAGCATCCATCCATCTGCCGGCCCAAGACGGCTCCTTGATCGCCGCACCGTTCCACATGGACCACCAACCGCACACTTGTTCCAACCACATCACCCCGTGCCAGGTGTAACACTGTAACGGTGTATCACCGAAAGGGGCCGAATCGAACGGGATCGAGCGAACCAAAAATTACACGAGACGAAACAACGCGAGAAGAACGGGAAGGTGGTTAGAGAGGGTGTTCGTTTTGAGTGCTCCTATTTCTAGCCCTGGCTTCTCCGTAGCACCAAAAGAGTCTCGAACCAACCCCTCCAACGCCCATACAGCAAGTCGTGTTTCACACATCGGTCGATCGATGAGGGAGGGGGTTTGGATAACGAAGTTAGGAGCATACGAATACTTGCTGCTGAGTGCCTTCCTCGTGTTAGTTACTCAAGATGCCTGTGATCTGTGATGTTTAACACACACCCTCCACAGCAGGACTCAACACGCCCAATCAACCAGCTGTCCCACGGAGCCGAGCACCGGAGTTGAGGCTCGGCCAGAGCAGCGGTCCTCAGCGGTCCTCGCCTGTCCTGGCGAACCGTTTCTCGTGCGCGCGCACTTGCGCACCAACAACTTAACAAGGCGTCTCATTCGGGCTGATGCATCGGTTGGCTTTTTAGCCAATCGGGCGGGTGTGGGCAAACCCCGGAAACACACATCGGTTTTGATCGATAGCATGCCTGGCCTGGCTGCCTGGAGTCTTGGGACGGGACCTAGCTTGAAACCCAACTGGGAAGGGAGAGATCTGGTGTTGAGAAGGTGTGGTGAAAACCATTGTGGTTGGTCAGGACCAGCGGGGTTTGGGAGGGTTTGGGGGCCCTGGACGCTATAAGACCAAGACCCTGGATAACTTGCTTTTCTGCAAAAGTGAAAAAAGACCAAAAAGAATAAATCAAAAAAGTCAAAAATGACAAAAAAGAGTCAATCAATCAATAATTATCTGTTAAGATTTGATCGAATGCCAATGTATTGGACTTAAGGTATCTGTTTTTGTCTGCCGCTTTTTGTGGCCACAGCGAGGCTGGGTTGTCGAATGGAACGTTTTCGAGTTGGCCCCATGCCATTTTCTTTGTCTCACGTCATTCATGTTGTTCGTCCCGTGTTTTGTTGGTTCGTCTGAATTTGAGAATTCGAGAATGAGTTCAGAGAAGTAGCCGTGCGGTCTTGACTTTCTGATAATAAAGGCATAATTTCCCACATCGCCGTGTTGTGTTCGAGGGAATTGTGGAACTGGCTTCCCAGGTTTGGGGGCAAGAGTTGAGGAACAGTTACATTGCAAGGTAAATTCTCTTGTGTATCTACTCTCTTGCCTCTTCATGTTGTGTAAGTGAACGAAACAAGAAGATAAGGCACACATGAGACAATTTTGGAAAGCCGTTAAAGCTGTGTCATGAAGGTTTAAGGATCGGTAACCGAAAGAGAAGTAGATAGAGTTTAAAACCACGCAGTTGAATTTATTAATCACTTGGTATCTACCGGCGATTGAAACTTCCACCTACTTTCGTACATGCGTGCACATACGTAGGTACGCTGACGACAGGAGCAGACAAGTTCTTGGATCCTCTGTCCTTCCCTTTCCGGCGTTTTCGGCCCCCGCCCTTCAGGTTACGCTTCCTCAGCTCCAGGTAAACTCAGCTGTCGTGTCGAAATGCTGCCTTGAACTTTCCATCAATCGGCAAAAGGGAGCCAATTATCGAAGCAGCCAGCCACCCAGCCTAGAGCTCCATCTCAAGAGGGGCATCACAGCCGGGGGAGGGAGCCAAGGCCCTGAAATCACCCCGCAATCGCTGACTGCAGCAGCCCCAGAGGGGCGATTACACGAGCTCAGCCACTCAGTTTCACCCCGCCATCCCGTCCCGTCAGAACCACACCGCCTCACATGCAACTTCTCAAATCTTAAGACCTCTTCAGGAAGCAAGTCAACTGTGAGCTTTCTAATGTCAACCTCGTTACTTGCCACCCATTGGCCCCAAGTACGCAGCCGTCTCGAATTGAGAAAAAAGAATTCATGCACGGTGCTTCGATGAATAACTCGACCTGTTGCTCAGCCCAGCGGGCAGCCGGCCGTCCTATCGCGACGGCCCGATTGACCACTTTCTCAAAGCCTAGGTACTCACACGACACACAACACGCGGACATGCGCAGCACAGCGGCCGCGAGTCGTCCATCAGACGCAACTAGGCCGTGTGGACAGAAATCATTCCATGCACAGGTTCGGCCGGCGTGTGAGGACAAAGCGTTTCATCCGCCTGCTGTGTTCCTGTTTTGTCGCACTCTCTCGGGTAGGTTTTCCGGGTGGGATATTTTTTGACCATAGCCTCAGTGGCGGGAGGATGGATGACGGGACATTCTAACATGTTGCTTGGCATTGGTGGTGATCGACTGTAGCGTGCCGTCCAAGTAATTGCCGAAAAGAATTGACAATGGAGCGATTTGATAGGGTCGGAGGGACTGAGGACTTTTAAGATACCTAGTGTACCTAGTGAGGCTCGGATTAAGATCTACAAAAATCATTGTCCTCATTCCAAGCGGCCTTAATCATCACCCGCCGATGAATCATCTTTCTCGTAATACCGGCCGGGCCAAGGCGGCGTTTTCAACAGTGTCCGTGGCAAGCGCGACCGCCGGCCGTCCTCAACAACCCCACACTATAGGCCGCGCCCAGGGATCCGTAACCCCGGGACGGCCGCCCGTGGTCTAGCCGGCCTAGCGCGGGCGTGCCCATGAGAGGGCAGGAGGGGTCCTTCCGCGGGGGAGCCAGAAGAGGCCGCCACCTTCGGAGCACACAAGATGAAAAAAAAAGTTGCCCCCCCCGGATGCAGGGGGTGCGGAAGTGAGGGACAGGAGCAGCGATCCCGGTGAAGAGTTCCCGCTGCGGCACCCGGGGTTCCATTCATGGGAAGCAAGCAATCCATGGAGCCATGCAATGCCGGTGTTGGCTGCTTGCATGTGTTCGCAAGCATTGCATGTTGGGCCTGGGTTGTGTTGTGTTGACCGACATGACGCATCAGCCCAACCGACGACACGGGATGCCTCCGGCCCCCAAAAGGCAAAGAAGGGAACAAAACGATTACGATGAAAGGCAATGGATGGTGCTGCTGCCTTCAGAGTGTGGGGATACATAAGGGGCCAGTGATCCGAGTGACCGACTGACGATGAATTTTGAGCGAACCATTTCGCCTCTTGTTGGTAGAACCACTTTGTTACTTGCACACCCCCAGCCCTATGCTAAGAAAGACCTTGCTAGCCGTGACGCAGTCAGAATCCTACTGGAGAAAAGTCGTCCACTTCTTTTCAAGAATCCTAGGTAGGCCTGATAGGTATTTTGCTTAAATACCTTGCAGGACCTCCGTTCACTTTTTCGTCCTACTTTAGGACATTCCTTCCCCTCCTTTAAATACCTATTGACCGTACCCCCTACACGGTATTATCACGACTTTTGAGATTCGGCGTTTGGGAACTATCACCATGGCCGAGCCTACAGCGGCGGAGGGACTTCCCCCGCAAGGCACGCCACCATTTCAAGCCTTGGACTTTTTTATCCCGGGCTTCTCAGGTATGTCGCTCTCTAGGTTCTCGGGTGACCACCAAGAAAAATAATTCACTTCTGGCACTCGCTGGAAGAAAAAGGGCAAAACTTTACTAACCAAATCGTCCAGTTTTCTCGAACCTCATTCAAACATACCTTCACGTCGACCTCAACCTCTACATTCCACTTGCCCTTCTTCTCACAGGCCTTCTCTTTACATGGCGCTACTTTAGCGACTTTGCTGAACATCTAATCGACAAATACCTGATGTCGTAAGTTGAGCCCGCGATACCTACGAAAATCCATGCCCTTACAAAGTGGTATCTGACCTTCTTTTTTTTCAGACGGTGTGATGTCAGGGTTGACGATGAAACGTTTAATTATGTGATGGCCTGGGTGTCGAAGCAGCGGTTTGCATTGAAGTCGAGGCGCTTTGTCGTTAACACCAATACCAATAGTGTAAGTCCGCTCTTATTTTCCAACTGAGGAAAAAGAATCCACCCATAAGTGATATTAAACTGACATTGTCGACAGCGGTCTTGGCATCTGTACGTAACTACTATAAACCCCTAGTTTCTATTACTGGCGTCAGTAATGAGTAAGTAATTACAAATCACGCTAACAACAACAGATGGCGAAGCTTCCATGAAGACGACGATGACGAGGACGACGAGAACAACTACAGCCGAGACCCCGCCAACCGCAAGAAGAAGGCTCTCGCATACACGCCCACGTTTGGGAGCCACCAATTCTGGTACCGCAACCACCTTCTCATCTTCCGCCGCACCGAGAACACCCAGCAGGGCGCCTACGGCTCCGCCAGCATGCGGGAGGAGATCTCCATCTCGTGCTACGGCCGCAACCCGTGGATCCTCAAGGAGCTCCTCTATGAGGCCCGCGATGACTATCTGAAGAGGGACGAGACTAAAACGGCGATCTATCGCGGCACTACCAAGGCGGGGAGTGCCGAGCCGGAGTGGCAGCGCTGCATGTCGAGGACCGCGCGGCCATTCTCGACGGTTATTCTGAACGAGAAGGTCAAGCAGGAATTGATCGACGACGTGACGGACTACCTTGATCCGTCGACCCGGCGGTGGTATGCGAACCGCGGGATCCCCTACCGCAGGGGGTACTTGCTTTACGGTCCACCAGGAACTGGCAAGTCTTCACTGAGCTTGGCCCTAGCGGGCTTCTTCCGGATGCGCATCTACATGGTCAGTCTGAGCTCGGTGACGGCGAACGAGGAGAATCTGGCTTCGCTGTTCGCTGAGCTGCCGCGTCGTTGCGTTGTACTGCTCGAGGATATCGACACTGCCGGGTTGACCCACACGCGCGAGGACGGAGCAACAACCGAGGGGGCTGCGGCGCCCGCGGGGGGCACAGAGACACCCAACAACGGAGGGAAGCCCGGGCCTGTGGTCGCCGTCGCCGGCCGGCTGTCGCTTTCTGGTCTGCTCAACATTTTGGATGGTGTGGCCTCGCAGGAAGGGCGGGTGCTCATCATGACGACTAACCATGTAGAGAAGCTCGACAAGGCTCTCATCCGCCCCGGGCGTGTCGATATGATCGTCAAGTTTGACCGCGCGGACGAGACCATGACTGCGCAGATCTTCAAGGCGATTTACGCTCCCCTCGAGGGCGATGAAACCGATGGCCTAACTGGCAAAGCTAACGGTATGACTGATGCCACAACTACGGGAGTGACAACCACGGAGTTCCTGTCGAGCAAGTTATTCAAGTCCACCCCACTTCAGCCCACGGTAGAGGACGATAAGAAGCAAGCCGAGGCCGCCGAGGCCGCTGCCGAAGCAGCCCGCAAGCGTGAAGAGACGGTCGCCAAAGTAGACGCCTTGGCCGTGCAGTTCGCGGCCCGGATTCCCGCGCACGAGTTCTCGCCCGCCGAGATCCAAGGGTTCCTTCTCAAGAACAAGCGGGAGCCAGAAAAGGCGGTGGAAGGGGCGGAGCAGTGGGTGCTGACGACACGCAAAGAGAAGAAGGAGAAGGAGTTGCGGGATGCGGAGGAGAAGAGGGAGGCGGAGAAGAAGGAGAAGGAAGAGAAGGAAGCAAAGGAAAAGAAAGAGAAGAAGAAGAAGGCCAAGAAGGCGAAGAAGGGGAAGAAGTCGTCGAAGAAGAGCAAGAAGGAGGAGAGTGAGGAGTCGGCTTCAGGATCGTCGTCGTCTTCCGAGAGCGATGCGTCTGAGTCGGAGCGTGAAAAGGAGAAAGTTAAGAAGAAGCAGCGTAAGGCGGCGGCTGCTGCGGCTACTGTCCCGGCCGTTGTGGTCTCTACCGCCCCCGATGCTGCTACAGCAGCCGCTCCTGATACCACGACTACCACCGACACCACTGCCACTGCCACTGACACCACTGCTATAACTACTGAGACTCCCGCAGCCCCTGTGGAGCCCAAGAAGGACGAGACGGAAACAAAGGACGAGGAGGACGCGTCTGCATCGACCCCCGCCGTTGTCGTCGTCACCCCACCAAGCACCATCACCGTCGACACCACCGCCAAGGCCAAGGAGGTGTCCGAGGGGACAGATCGGACACCCGGAGCTGATTCTGGGTATGGGACGCCGTCGTGAGTGGGTACCGACCGGGGGTGTTGAACGACTTGGGCTGTGGCTGAGCCTTTCGAGCCCCCTGGAAATCGGGTTATGGTGGTACGTAATTCGGGATGGCGTCAACGGTTTGGGGTTTTTGAGATGACGGGCTTGCGCCAGTCTTGGGATATCTGGGAAATTTGTCTTGCGTGGAAGGTTGCACCCGTGCTGGCTTCGTTGGGAAAGAATGATAACCATGAGATACGATATTATAGAGTCGCAGAAATCACTGCATAAAGATTTCCTTATGACCGCAATTCATCTTCTCCAATAGAAACGTGATAACGTCAACCGATAACGGTGCGTGTTTGCAGCGAGGCTCAGGGAGCAGACGAAGCCGGAATTTGGGTATGAACCGCTTGCTGACCGCATAATTTGTGGTCTGAAAACACCGAATGGTTCGTGGAAAAAGCCGATATCGACTTCAGTGATGCCGCTTTTGCTCCCCTATCGCTCACAATTAGCAAGGCAATGAATGGTACGGACCGAATTTTCAAGTATAGCCGTTCCTTCCTGTCATCATACTCAACCCCTCCACCTCGACAGTATTTGTTGATAACGGGCCCGACTTCGATGCGGTTACATAGTAGTTGGCGGCCGCTGACGAAGCGGGATTGGATCGCCGGATCTCACAACATTCAGGAGCCGGCCCGGCAGACCTGTCAATCGGTCTCTATCGCGATGTCACTGTCACCTCATTGGTGCTCGGCCACAGAGCTGCTGACGTCCTCTGTCTGACCACAAGACCTGGCCTAGCGATCAACGCTACAAAGAAGTCCACGGCAAGTGTGCTTTGGTGGCGGGGGGAGAGCCACCGATGGAAGGGGCGCTCCTGGTTTCCTTCCGGCTGGTTCCTGCAGCGCTGAGGCCCGCTGACGAATAGGGTGGCAGAGCGTAAGTGGGGGTCCCCTTCCCCTGGATGTTGGGGATCTTGGGTTGCACGGGCGGTCCTGGTTCGAAAAGGTTTCTTCTTTCCATTCCACCGTGTATATTTCCTCATCCCCCTTTCCCTAGCCTGGATTTAGGAGTCAATCTCGAGTCTTCGGCCCGAGGGGAGGAGAGAGATACCTGGTAACACGTCTGTAGACCGCTTCAACGTATTGATCGGGTCTTGGCTAGCTGTTTGGCCCTAAAGCTAGATCAGCGTGGTGGCGGCGAATGAGGGGAGTACACACTGAAGCCACAGGAATCGCGTGCATCTGCAACCTCCAACGGCTGCTTCGAATCAGAATCACGAGCTTCAAAGTTTTGCCCTTGACCTCACAATTTGAACACTCGATTCTCAAAAGGCAACACGTAGATCCTGTCTGCACACATATGTGGGAATGAGTTTTATCAATTTTGTAGACAACCTCCACCACTAGATTAGTAGATCGGATGAAAGTATTGCACTGTGAGAGCGCCCACGGCGGAATCGGGACCACTCGAGGAGAGCGACGTGGGCGGAATCCCCCGGGCACGCAAGAGAGACGGTCCTCGTTGTCACGGCAGTATTTTTGAGTTTCCGCTTTGCCTCCGACATCGTCCACTGCCCGTTTTCCCTCCCTGGTCTCGTCTCCGGGCAGCCCACGTAAGTTAGTAAACTCCCGGGATCACAACTACAGTGTATTGTCTGTCCCGCTTCAAGGGTCGTTTCTCCCCTCCCCGATCTGGGGAATATTTGAACCTGTGCTCTCCCCGTCTGATCTTCTCCTCTGCTTGCTCTCTCCTGTTTCTCTACTTTTCCTCGCTTTGATCTTTTTTCTCACAGATAATTTCCATCATCACCGGGCCCCTTCCCGTGAACAACACTCAGACCCCTGTCAACCTCCATATTCAACATCAGGTACGCATATTCGCCAGCTGCCACCTCTTAACTCCATCACCGAGATAGCCCAACAAGGTGCATGTTAGAAAACTGGGCCCAAACCCACAACAACGAGGAAACAGGCGGTGAATGGCTGTTGAAATACCATCGCACCGTGCGCTAACTTATCTGCCCCTCCAAAAGGCCCGAGAGAATCTCCTCCTTCTCTATTTCTTCCAGGCTGGATTCTTCCTTCAACATCCCCACACTCTGCCGTTGATTATCTTCCTCTCCTCATCAACACAAACCCGCCAATTTCCTGCCTATCATGGCTTCCCGTCCCCAGAACATTGGCATCAAGGCCATTGAGATCTACTTCCCCAGTCAGGTACGTGCATGTGATCCTGGGTACCCCCCTTCCTCAGCCCCCCCTCCATGAGGTCCCCCGCCATTGGAAGTTGGGAATCGCACGGCACATCAGCCCCTCGCCAAACTTCCCAACCTTGAGCGCGATGGCATTGCTAACAATCTACCCGTGCAGTATGTCGAGCAATCTGAACTGGAGGCGTTCGATGGCGTGAGTGCCGGCAAGTACACAATCGGCCTTGGGCAGACAAAGATGAGCTTCTGTGATGACCGTGAGGGTGAGTACTCCTAGCAATAAAATAACACTTTCCGCCTCGTTCAACCTGTCGCCATATATTTTTTTTTTTTGAATGGAGGGGCGTTTTCGGAGCTGCACTTGCCCGTCGCACCGATCATCCCCTGGTCCCTGAACCGGGTGGGTGGTTGGCTGATTGGGACTTACGGCAATCGGGCGCGTGCTTTCGCTCCAAAAGTTCAGGGGGCTAATCTACCCCGCCATCTCTAGACATCTACTCAATGAGCTTGACCGTTGTGTCCAAACTGCTCAAGAGCTACAATGTCGACACCAACTCGATTGGCCGTCTTGAAGTCGGCACTGAGACCATCCTCGACAAGTCGAAGTCGGTTAAGTCGGTGTTGATGCAGCTTTTCGGCGAGAACACCAACATTGAGGGCGTCGACACCGTCAACGCTTGCTACGGCGGCACTAATGCCGTTTTCAACACCATTAACTGGATCGAGTCCTCTGCCTGGGATGGCCGTGACGGTATTGTCGTCGCTGGCGACATTGCCCTGTACGCTAAGGGCAATGCTCGCCCCACTGGTGGTGCTGGTGCTGTGGCCCTTCTGATCGGCCCTGATGCCCCTCTCGTTTTTGAGCCCGGTCTCCGCGGCAGCTTCATGCAGCACGCGTATGACTTCTACAAGCCCGACCTGACTAGCGAGTACCCTTACGTTGACGGCCACTTCTCCCTGACCTGCTACACCCGAGCCCTCGACGCCGCGTATCGCGCCTACAGCAAGCGCGAGGCCCAGCTGGCCCCCAGCAGCAACGGTACCAACGGCCACACCAACGGCGCCACTGAGTCTGCGCTTCCCAAGTCTCCCCTGGACCGGTTCGATTACCTGGCTTTCCATGCCCCCACCTGCAAGCTGGTGTCCAAGTCGTACGCTCGGCTCCTGTACCACGACTTCCTCGCTGAACCCGAGCACAAGGCCTTTGCCGAGGTTTCGCCCGATATCCGCGACATGGATTACGAGAAGTCTTTGACCGACAAGGTCGTTGAGAAAACCTTCCTGGGCCTCACCAAGAAGCGTTTCCAGGAGCGCGTCAACCCCAGTCTCCAGGTCGCCACCAACGTCGGCAACATGTACTGTGCCAGCGTCTGGGGTGGTCTCGCCGGCCTGGTCTCGTACATCAGCTCCGACGCTCTGCAGGGCAAGAGGATAGGCCTCTTCAGCTACGGTTCTGGCCTGGCTGCTAGCTTTTTCTCCATTCGCGTCAACGGGAGCACCGAGAAAATTTCTCAGGTCCTTGACATCCCCGGCAGGCTGGCCGCCCGCCGCCAGGTGCCTCCCGCGACATACGATGCTGTAAGTGAACCGCTATCTCTCCTTATTCAAGATTGGTTGGAGAGCATTTGCTAACTATCTGTCTTTTCAGCTGTGCGACCTCCGCAAGCAGGCCCACCTCCAGAAGGACTTCACTCCCAAGGGTGAGGTCTCGACCATCGCTCCCGGTGCTTACTACCTCACCAAGGTCGACGACATGTTCAAGCGCACCTACGAGGTCCAGCAGTAATTGGAGAGCTGCAGCATCGTGCTGAACCATAAAACAGGGCTGGCCCGCGGTCGACGACAGACAAGCGGGGGCCCGGTCGCGACACCTTCCCTTTTCGGCCTTTAAAGGGTTTAATAGATCCGGGATGCATTCTGTGTCTTTTCAAGCACTGCAAAACGGCGACGGCGCTTGAAGCAATGGTAGATATCTACATGCGGCGGAGTTGGCATGGCATCTTTGTTTGTTTTTTTCCTGCTGCTATGGTTATTTTAGATGGTATGCTGGGTGGATGCTTTTTAGGAATGGCGGGATAGGATTGGGATGGGACGTCTCCTAAACGGGGCTTTTTCCGCTATAGAAGAGAGGATACGATCGATGGGACGATCCGTACCCATAATCAGGTTTCGTTTTCCTCTTTTTTTCCAATTGTTGCTTGAGCCCTTTAGAAATGGCCTTCGTGGTCAGCACCCGGCTATTCATCTAGCACTGGGCTGTTGTTTCGGGCGTTTTTATGTGTCACGTCATGTCCATGACGGTGACGGGGATGGACATGCCTCGGCGCCTTCCACGGCGACCACCCTTACTGCTCTTTCGAATCAGAGGTGGCCTGAGTTAGCTAGACAATAGAGAGGAAGAACGGCAGCTATTCGTTGATCTTGTCCACCTTCGTGCTGGATGTGAGGTCACGGCGCCTCTGCCGAGGGGGCTCGGATGAATGAGCCTTCACTGACTTCATGCCTGATTGATGAACAGTCAGAGACATTTCAAATCTCGGTCCCATCTTTAGCTCGGGTACAGTTGATTCCACATCATTCCGGAATAGCACCGTCGCCTCATCACCCAGATCATGCGCGCCGCGGGCAATGCAAGCACGGAAAACCGCCCCCGACCCTAATGTCGGCACTTTGCATAAGGGTATATCTCGTCGGTGACGGAGAGTGCTCATTCACTTCCGCATATCTGACTCATTGTTACCCCCCAACCAGCCCCAAACTTTCCTTCTTGCCCGAGATATACGGGAAGATGGCGGGCACGCGGGGTTGATGAGTCAAAGCTGCGATGCACTGGAGCTGTTGGGCGCACGGGAAGAGGGTAATATGTGACGTTGGAGTCAGTTGCAGCGGACGACGTCATCAAGGAGGTTGAGCTCTAGCTGGATTGATAATTCTGATTCGTCAATGGCAGATGACTCTTCTCTTCCTTAGCTTTGCCTTTTTCTGAAGGTTGAATTGAGTGTTTCAACGAGAAGCTCCTGAGTTGAGCAAGGGTGTGAGCAAGATTCCCAAGATCCCTGACATGCAATCTTGAGCCACTCAGGACTCGGAGGCTGGCCCCACGCTCGCGTTTGTTTAATGGGCTTGGCGTGGGCCGGTCATGTGAGACGCGGTTGCCTCGCGTTTGGCCACCACCGAGTTCCCCACTAGGTACTTTTTGAGCAGCGCGTCGTTTTCAATTAAAACACAGCCAGCTGCCTGCACCCTGCCTGACGACGACGAAGCTGTCTGGCGGTGGGAAAATTGGGTTTACGACACGGATTTTGGAGGAGAAGAAGCGCCAGTTCGGTCTCTTCATTTTTGCAGCTTGTGCCCGCGATTGGCATACAAATTATTGAGATTTCGATACATCTCTTGATGTAAACCGCGTCTCGGTCGCGTTTGTTGCAGCAGCTTCGTCTAGGACAATTCCACAATGGCGGAGGACACTGGGAAGCCGGGCTTGCTCGAGTCTTGCCTGATCGCTTTTGTCCAGAGCAAATCGCTGTCGAGTACGGTCATTTCCCAGGTACAAGGCCCAACTTCTCCTGGCCCCCCTCATTAGATTTTGCTAACAGTCCTGCGACGAAGTTTTCCGAGGTTGTTCGTAAACATGGCGCCGAGGTACTGGAACCTGACCGGCAGGGCAAGATCCGCATCCCACAAGCCACGCACATCGTGTCCAACACGGTCGATTTCGACCAGTACGCCGAGGCGCAAGCCATGATGATCCCCGTCGTGCGGTCCGACTGGCTCAAGGCGACCATCAACCGCAGCAAAGTCGCCCAGGTCCGCCCGTATTCGCCGGACCCGCGTATGATCTTTTCGAATGTCATGCTCACATGTGCCGATATTCCCGACACGGATAAGGAGGCAATCAGCGGTGCGATTATGGCGTTGGGTGGCATGGAGTCGAAGGACTTGACGCGGCAGACGACGCACATCTGTGCCTTGTCCCTCGACCATCCCAAGTGTATTGTGGCGAAGGCGAAATTTGCCAAGTGCAAGATTGTTCTTCCGCATTGGTGAGGGATCTCTTGCTCCGCCTCGGCTGTGATGGTTTTGTGTGACTGGTAAAATGTGTCTAACTTGTGCTAGGTTCGACGATTGCTTTCGCCTTGGTAAGAGGATCGATGAAGGCCCTTATCTTCTCCCCGACCCAGAGATCCTCGCCAAAGCGCCAGAAGATGCCGTCAAAATCCCCGCGAGCCAACGACTGGAGGGCGCCGTGTCGACCATACCATCCGGGCCATACGAGACCGAGGGCAGCGAGAAGCTGGTTGTTTTTGCGCAGAAAAAGGTCATGCTCGCGCAGGACTTGCCTATCAATGCTATGCTACGCAAGACGATTACGGACAAGATTTCCAAGGGTGATGGGGAGGTTGTGGATGCGATTGATGACTGTGACATGTTCGTCTGCCAGTACCGAGACGGCGACCAGTACATCCGCGCATCGCAGCAAGGGAAGGACGTGGGCAACCTGGCGTGGCTGTACCACATGATGGTGTACAATGAGTGGACGTCACCCTTTCGGCGATTGCTCCACTACCCAGTACCCAGGGGCGGCATTCCTGGATTCGAGGACATGCGGATCACGCTCTCCAACTACGGCGGCGAGGCACGGATATACCTGGAGAACCTGATTACAGCATTGGGCGCGACCTACACCCGTACGATGAAGTCCGAAAACACACATCTTGTGACAGCACGGATGCACAGCGAAAAATGCGAGGCCGCCAAGGACTGGAACATCGAGATTGTCAACCACTTGTGGGTTGAGGAGTGTTATGCTGCCTGCCAGGTTCTGCCTCTCAACAATCAAAAATACCGTCACTTCCCGCCACGGACGAACCTGGGCGAGGTTATTGGCCAGACCTCGTTTGATGAACCGACCTTGCGGGAGCGGTACTATCCGGGTGGGGAGGAACACATGACAACAGCCGCTAGAAAGAAGAGAAAGATCAACGAACGCGCCCAGCAGAATGCGCTCAGCGTGGGCCTGGATCGTGATTTTAGTGTGATGCAGGATTCCAGCAACCCCACGCCATCGAGGTCCGTCAAGAAAGCGCGAGCTGGCCCGGCCTTGGGCAACTTTGCGACTCCCGCCAAGTCGCGCCATGTCCGGTCGGGCAAGGAGAATGACACCCCGTCTATCATGTCTAGCGCTAGCCGCAGCGCGAAAGCGCAGGCGCTCAATAAGTTGCAAGACCTGGCGCCGGATATCGCGCTTTATGAAAAAGAAAAGAAGCGGACAGCGAAAGATGGCCACGGTGTCTGGGGCGGCAAGCGTGCTTTGGATCAGCTCGACAAGGAACGGGTTCACCAAAGCTCCAGCCCGAAGGGTGCACCGGAGGAGGATCTCGAGGATGAGGCAGAAAATAAACGACCGGCTAAGAGAGCCAAGGTCGGGCTTCCTGACATCGATATGCGCATCTGCCTGACGGGCTACACGCGGTGGGTGAAAAGCAGCGTTAACGAGGAAGCTGACCGGGTATGTTTCTTCCAAGACCCGAATGCCTTGAATTCCACCGCTAACTAACTATCTACAGAGAAAGCTGCGCGCCCTTGGTATCCAGCTTGTGCAAGAGAACGCGCCATGCGACTACCTTGCTGCCCACAAGATGGTCCGCACAATGAAGTTCCTCCGATGCCTAGCCAAGGGCCCGGATGTGATCGACTCATCTTTCATCACAGCCTGTATCGAGACCGGCAAACGACCACCCGTTAAAGACCACAAGTTGGTTGATAAGGACAGCGAAGCTCGATTTGGCGTCACTCTCGACACAGCCATCAGCCGGGCACGCGCCAACCGCGGCCGATTGCTCTGGGGCGTGCCTATTTACTGCACAGCCGAAATCCCCAACGGTGCCGACGCCTTCAAGACTATCGCTGAGGCGAACGGGGGTATTTTCAAGGTGTACCGCGCCCGCAGCGGCACTACCATTAAGCCCACGACGGAGGAAGAGGATGGCGGCGCAGAACCAGAACCAGTGTATCTCTTGAGCGGATCATCGCCGGCGGAGCGGCAGCTATGGCCGCGCTTTCAAGACATGGCGCGCAAGGGGCATATGGAACCGCGGATCGTGATGGCAGACTGGCTGTTGGATGTTGCCATGCGGCAGGAGTTGTCGTTTGATCCGAGATATGCGCTGAAGGGGGTGGAGTAGAGGCCTTCTAGGCCGGGATTGGTGGGTGTAAGTTGTTGATCGGTGGGAGGTAGTAGCGAGGGGTAGCCTGGCGTTGCGGTTTTGCTTTTATACCGTTGGTGGTGAAATTGTGTGTGGCTAGTTCTTTACATCCCTGTTGGCCCGAAAGATAGCTGTCTAGGTGGCTAGTCGGGTAGTTGGTGGCCATTCTCGCCAGACAAGCTGAATGAATAAACGGTATCGTTCTGGTCCTCTTAGAAGAACTTAACACCTAACGAGTCTTCCTGTCCAAAAATTTGTGCCTTCCCCCGCTTAACCAACACATTGAGGGCTTTGAGTAGGAGGTCCTGGTCCATCCCGTGGAACTCTGTTCGGATGCCGTCAGCCATTCACCTCGTCCTGGGTCTAGGGTGAAATATAACCAGCAAGACACCGAAGGGGTCACACAAAGCTAGGCAAGAAAATGCGAAATCCAAACTCACCAGTCCCTCTCGTCCCATCCCCCTCAACCAACTCATACACCGTCAACACACCCCCCTTCTGCCCCGTCGAGTCCACCCACCCCTCCACCAACGACGCCCACTCCTCCGGTGTCCGCCAATACACCCAGACAATGTCCCCCCCTTCTGGCCCCGCACCTTCGCCGCCGCCGCCCCAGCCGCCGACATCACCGTCAACCCCGCTACCGCCCGTGGGGGATAACAGGTACTCGGCCCGTCCGTCTTTGCGCAGGAAGGCGATGACGTCGCGGATGTCGGCGGGACTGAGCCGGCGATTGAGGGTGCGGTTGTAGAAGAGTTCTGTTGTGTCGCGTTCGCCGCCGCTGGCTGAGGCTGAGGTTGTTTGGTTGGTGGTGTTGGTGGTGGTTCCGGGATTGGATGTGGCTGTGATGGGATTGCCTGAGAGAGAAATCTTGAAGAGCCGGTAGTGGTGGCAATAAGAGAGAACGAGAGCGGCCCATTTGGTGAGCTGGGCGTGGCGAGTGGTGAGGTTTGTTTGACGGGTGAAGAAGGGGGGGAAGGCGTAGTCGAGTGGGAAGACGAAAGATGAAGAGGAGGGTGTGGATGTTGAGGAAGAGGGGTGAAGTGGGGGAGGGGTTGTCATGGTTACGAAGTTATTGTAATCTAAGATTCAGAGGTATGAGGCTGTGGTGTTGAAGGATATGAGAGAGTTAGATATGGAACATATGGGCTTGAAACTATGTGAGGGCGAGGTGTAAGATCACCCTCTTGAACTGCATGTGATGAAAATGGAAGCTCGAAGACGGCAGAGGACGGCCGGTTTCTGGGTTCAGGCAATTGACCCTAACCCTGGCCCCTTACCTAGAAGCAACGCAGTATAAGACACACCACATCATTACTTGCTCCGAGAATGATAAAAGAAATAAAGAATAATATTGAAAACAACTAGCTTCATTTAAACTTTAAAAGGAGCAATGGGATGCTTTCTCTTATCTTGAGCTGGCTCTGGAATCGCAAGGTACGCTCTATTATCAGGAGATGTTCAAGCACTACTCAGGGTTAGGGTATGTACACACCAGCAAGGTCCTTGCTCGCTCGACATAGTAACCTGTTGGGAGGGTCGTCATCTAAAACATCTTGCTTCAACAGCCAAACAACACCACCACCACGCTGCCGTGCCGAAACATGCGGCAACGACGGCCGGCCGCCGCTTGCCCCAGATTATGGCACTCTCAGGGAGAGACATAGCACTCGCGGGCGTCGCGTGCTTCATTGCCTGGGGGTATGCAGTCAATTGGTTCCCCGCCCTGCGCTGGGTCGCCCACGCCTTTGTGGCCGGCGTGCTGCTGACGCTGGCTGCGCTGCTCGCCCTCGTGTTGCTCAGCTCCCGCGGTCGCGATCCGCTTCAACGCAATACCTCCTCCCGCCGTCCCCGAGCTGCTGCTTTCCTCTCCCCGGACCTGTGGCCGACCGAAATCGCCGCTCTCCGACAGCGCCAAACGTACACACGACCCTCGCTATGCCCCGATGCCCCGCAGCTCGCGGCTGCTCTCGACGAGATCCTCGAGTACATCATCCGCGACTTCATCAGTGTGTGGTATGCACATATCAGCGCAAACCCGGTGTTCACCGACGAGGTGGACCGCGCGATCCGTTATGCCGTACTCCGGATCTGCGACCGCCTACAGAGGCTGGACCTCGCCGAGGTACTAACCACACGCCTGGTTCCGATCATGACGGCACATTTCCGCAACTTTTCAAACGCCGAACGTTCCGTGCGTGGTCGTAAGTTGAACCGGTCGGTTACCGAGACGGAGGAGCTGGACTTGGCGATTGCTTCGAAGTACAAAGATGGGAAGCTGCATCCAGCCGCGAGCCTGGCGTTTTCAGATACCAAGACGGCACAACAGGATTACCTGCGGAAAACCATGTCTAGGATCGTGCCCATCATTCTACCCGAGAAGCTGCTCGCTTCAAGGGCCGTCTCGACGCTGGTTCGCGAGATCACCTCGTGTGCAGTCATGTTTCCCGTGATGCAGATGCTGTCTGACCCGGACACCTGGAACCAGCTGATGGAAAATTACGGGCGGGCTATGCTTCAGGACCGGTCTACCGTTCGAAGGCTCCGAGCTGCTCTCGATCAGCATGCCTCACCGGCGCCGAAAACTAGCAAGCCTGTTGCCTTTCCCCGACTGACCCCGGCTGATAGCGAGAGGAGATTCGAAAAGTTCATCAGGGCTATTAGGAAGGTTAATAACCTTTCGGACGCAAGACGCTTTCGAAGCGAGGTGGCCAGCCAGCTCAAGAGGGACTCACAGCAAGAGAATGCGGATCAGGTCTATTTGAGGCGTTTGGAAATGGGGAAAAGGATACTAGATCAACGAGTTCAACACTTGGCTGCAGGGGGTGGTCGAAGGCCGATTCCACAACAACCCGAAATCACCGTCCCGACCCAGTCTAGGCTCGAACATGCCTCGCTCGCCGACCTACTCCGGGACCCGTCGACATTATCTTACTTTATGGAGTACATGGATCGACAGCGACTCATGCCTATGGTCCAGTTCTGGCTCGTGGTAGATGGTTTTCGGAATCCACTCGAGGACGACGGACCGGGAGGGGAACAACTCCCGCTACAGTTACCCCCCTGGACAGAATCGGACAGGCTCGATCTTGCTCAGATCGATGCTGCTTACCTCAGTCGACCCGAACTTAAGGTGCCTGATTCTTCAAAACGTATCATCCAGGAATTCCTCAAAAGCGGCAAACGCGCCACGCCCGAGCAGTACTACAGAGCACGGAGAGAAATCCTCCGCGCACAGAGTGCAGTGTTGGAGGAAATGCGTGTGAAACACCTCCATGGCTTCAAACAATCCGACTTGTTCTTCAAGGCCCTAGCCGCCGAAGAAGCGTCCAAGCGTACCGCCATGTCGACTGCAGTGGCGCCCAGTCCCGTGTCGCCTATCGCCAGGAGCACCTCATACCACAACCCATCCTCTAAGCCGACTCCGGTTACCCGTATCGCCCCAAGACTACGCCCCCCCGTTAACAGGCGCGCCTTGTCAAGTTCGGACCTCGCCATCGTAAACACTAATGGCCCTACCGAATTTGACCCGCGGACCGTTACGGGCGAGCCGCATTCCCCGCCTCCACTGTTTGATGACGATGAAGGGGCCGATGATACCCTTGGCGATTCCGCACTCCTCGATTCTGTGGCTAGCCTCGACCAAGACGCGAACGGCGCCCCTCCGTTGCCGGACACCAAAGTCGTGCAGGCTATGGAACAAGCACTGAATAACATCATGGAGGAGAGCCGACCGCCCACGGCGGAGGATTTGCGGGCATCATTGTTTGACGATGAACCAGTGGAGTCGACAAGCAGTCTCTTCTCTACTGCTGAAAGCGCAAACAAGCAGAGAGCGTCGCCAACACCAACACCGTTGCCTGCGCCCAGGTCTGCTAGAGGCTCAGTTGATCTCACCAGGTCTAGCGGGGGTTCTCTGGACCTCCTTCGGCCTACAGAACAGCCACGTTCAAGCCGGGGGTCGTTCGATACCCGTCGCTCCGGTGAACTCCCGCGGCTGAGGAGTTCGTTAGATGTCGACCGACCGGGCAAGGGGCAAGAGAAACCCAGCCTAGCTTCTTTAGGTTTGGTGAGCGCGGCTTCGCGCATCGGGGTTTTTGTGGACGACGACCTCTTTGGGGACGAAAACAGATTCCTCTCCGACGAGCCCTCAGATCTAGACGACGACGGAAAGGATGATGACGCGGATGCCGTCCATCAGGCCGCCCCAGGCGATCTCGGCCTGGCGGAAGCAATTACAGTACTGACGTACGACATCGACAAGCTGGTCGCACAAGAAGCCGTGGTTGATTCACTCCTGAAAAAGGCAGAGTTAACCAATAACACCGCTGAGCTGCGCATCCTGCGCAAGTCCAAAGCCAGCCTACAACGCGAGATTCGACGTAAAGAGTTGCAGCGGCAGCAATACGTCATCCAAGAGAGCGACAACAGCCTGTACGGGCGCTCGACTGTCCAGATCAAATCAATTCGGCTTGACCGCGAGGAGGATGGGAAAGAGGTCGCCTTCTATGCCATTGAAGTTTCCCGCAATGCCGGCGAACGCATGCCTGCCGCCACATGGGTCGTCACGCGCCGATACAGCGAGTTTCTCGAACTGCACCAAAACCTCCGCTCGCGCTACCCCTCCGTGCGTAACTTGGACTTCCCTCGCCGCCGCGTCGTATTGAAGCTGCAGAGCGAGTTCCTCCAAAAACGTCGCGTGGCCCTGGAAAAGTACCTCAGCGAGCTGCTTTTGCTACCCGACGTCTGCCGAAGCCGGGATCTACGCGCCTTTTTGTCACAAAGTGTCATAACCTCAGCTCACCTGGGTCCTGGAGGGCCAGAACATGATGAGGCGAGCATCAAGAAGGACATGATCACGCGACTGTATGATTCGGTCGCCGACGGCATGGAGGACATTCTGGGGAACATCCCCGTACTCGATCAACTCTCGCTCGCCGGACAGAACCTGATCGCTGCCGCAACCAGCCAGCTTGGCAACGTGCCACTAGCTGCACTCACCGAAGGCGACGCCTCGGCTGCAAATGGTGTTGCTAGTACCGGCGGCATGAACACTGCCGAGGCCGAAGCCGAGCTCAATGCGTTCGAGAACGCTAACGGAAATGGACCTGGAAGCGCCACCGCCGCCAAAGACTCACCCCTCGCCTTGGAAGAACCCGAACCCTTTGTGAAGCCCATCTGCGACATCTTCCTTGAGGTCTTCGAGCTCAACCGCGGCAACAATTGGTTGCGCGGACGCGCTGTGGTCGTCGTCTTGCACCAGCTTTTAGGCGGCACTATCGAGCGCAAGCTGCGCGAGAACGTGCGAGCGCTCGTGCAGGAAGATGCGCTTGTCAAATATATCGGGCTGCTGAAGCAAGCGATGTGGCCGGGTGGGAGGCAATTCCCGCCAAAGGATAGGGTGCCCAGAACCAACGCGGAGAAGGCGAGGACACGGACGGAGGCCGGACTGATGCTGGCAACGCTTGTGCCGGATTTGGTGGGGAGTGTGGTAGGCAGGGTGAATGCGCAGGGGGCGAGTCGGCGGGTGTTTGCGGCGTTTAATAACGCGCGGTTGAAGTAAGTTCTCCTTTCTAGCACACTTTTGCCATGGCAAGACTGACCCTCCTTTTTAACATAACCAGTGCGCACCTTGCTTTTACGTTGCTGGATGAAGTGGTTGATATCCTGTTCGATGAGTCGTAGACCGACAAGATGGGGGAGGAAACATAATGTCTATTTGAACAACCGAAAGGTTCATGATGAAGATCTAGGCCCGCATTACCGCGGCGTTGGTGTTTTTGCTGGATGGCGTTCCTTATGTTCTATTAGGGGCAAATACGTCTCCTGCTGCTGTCCGTTGTCGACGGTTGTTTATTGCAGGGCGTTGAAGGGAGGGGTGGGCGTCACTTTTGCAGCTTTTCTTCTCTTGTAATAATTATCTTCCATTTTCCAGAGGCGAGGATACGGGTTCCATAATCGTGATTGTCTCAATGTTAAGCTTGCAGCCCGGAGGTCCGTTGTCAGGGTCAGGGGTTGGTACTGGAAGCTTTCCCAATTGCGGGTCGTCACGCACCTGCATAACTAGAGCGGCAAGAGCGGGCAGTTTGTTCCTGTCTGGAATCTGTTCCGAGTCGTCAATTGCTGCCATCACTGGGAAAAACAGGGGTCCTTGGCACATCCCCAGGTTTCTCTGCATTGAAGCATTGTGACGTCGGAAACGCTCAAACTCAAGGTAAATGCCATGGAGGTGATCGGTTTAGTTACCACCAAGTTATCGATGAAGCTCAAGTTAATTAAGTGAATTAGTTACGAAGTGTGAGGTGAGGTACAAGCCGTTTCTTCTTTTTCTCTTCTAACATGCACCCTTGATTCAAATAGTTATGTGATACAAAAAGAACAGGGTTGAACCGGGAGAGGAAGCTAGAAACAGAAAACGGGAGGAACAAAAGAAACAGGACAGAGGACGACCATGTGCAAGCGACTGGAACCTGGAAGTCTGCGAAGGAAGGAGGTGTTGAGGCTGGAAACTTGATCCCTGCTTGGTGGTTCGCAGCCAGCCTCCACTTCCCTTCGCCGGCTTATCCCGGTCAGTGGACCTTCTTCGCTTGAGCAGGCGCGCGCAAGCCAATTTTCCTTTTCCATCCCCATCATCCACAACAGACCGACCTTCGCAAGTTCCATCTCAACAGTGTGCGCCCGCCTTCTTCTCACAGGCCGAAGGTGCCATCCCGCCCTGTTTCTTGATAACGTTACCTTTTTAGCGACGCCGCAGCACACCGGACTGTTCGCAGCCGACTGCGTCAGGTCCTCGAAACCCGCAGCCGCTGCGACAGAACCTGCAGCGCAGAACCCGCCGCGAGGCTCCCTGGCCCGAGCTTCGACTCTCCTCGACTTTTAACCCCACACAACGGAGCCTTCCTTTCCATCCCCCACGCGCTCTCTCTCCTTTCCTTATCAACAACCTCGCGGCCGACCACTTCCACAATGACCGAGGTTTCGTCGACCCGCCTCTATCTGGGCAACCTGCCCCGTAATGGTGAGTCGTTCGCGACACGGAAATCCTCTTAGCGCACCCGTGGACCCCAATCGCAACCTGTGCGGTCGACAAGACGACGAGAAACTGACCAGGCTGCTTCTGTTCCTCCAGCCACCAAGGCCGATGTCGAGGCGCACTTTGCCACCCATGGCACCGGTGAAATTACCGAGATCAAGCTCATGAACGGGTTTGGTTTCATCGAGTATAAGGATGCGATGGATGCCCGTGATGTGGTTCCCGGTAAGTCTCTTGTTCCTTTGTCGCAACATGAACAATCAGTCGCTAACCATGCGCTCACGCATTCAGCCTTCCGTACGTCTTGAGGTCCCAGCTCCGCTCCCGTTTGGAAATTGCGACACACCCTGATGAATACCCGCTCCTCTGGCTAACGACAAATTCTCACTCAAGATGGATCTGACTTTATGGGTGAACGCCTTACCGTCCAGTTCGCGCGCGGCTCCCGCCATCGAGAACAGCCCGGTGGTGGTGGTGGTGGCGGCGGCGGCGGATACGCCCACGATCGCACCAGCGCCCCCCGGCCGCGCCGTACACCGCATCGCATGCAAATTACTGGACTCCCTAATGATACCAGCTGGCAGGTCTGTTAAATGCTCTCCCACTTCCTTCTCCACGGACACAGATTGGACACACACCACCCCATCAAAGACTTTGGAAACCGGGCCAGATCCACTGGTTCGCCCGCCCTCCATGGATGAGCCCACGCCCCTCTTGTTTTGTTCCGTCTCCCTTCCTGACTTGGTCGGCCGGCCTGGATTTTGACTCCTTGGCCACACCCGGGAATCGTGACGCGATGGCCGCCTCCTTTGGCGACGTATCTGTTTGGGCTTATGATCTCTCTGTCTCTCTCCATTGTCGTTCGGCGACCAGTTCCCTGCCTCGCTTGTCGTCCGTTTTCCTGGCACTACTACTGTTGGCTGTTTATTTTGGGTTGTTGGAAGGATTCGAAGCCGGAAACCTTCCTCGTCATTTTCCTGGCTCTCCCTTGGTTTCGTGGGACCATACTGGCTCCGACATATGGACTCGCCAACGACAACTCCGGGATCTCAACTTACATGGACTCTGGCTTTAGGACCTGAAAGACTTCGCTCGCCAATCTGGCCTTGACGTCGTCTACTCCGAGACGAACCGCAACGGTAGCAACGAGGGGTAGGTGGATTTATCATACCCGCGGCGACAACAGAGACACTAATACTGCACCGTAGGTTTGTCGAATTCGAGACGGCTGCCGACCTCCGGACCGCCGTCGAGAAGCTGGACGGCCGCGACTTTAAGAATGCGCGTGTCACCTGCGTTCCCAATGTATGTCCAGCCCACCTCTTACCAATGGCCCACATCGCCGACTAATATTCCCGCAGACTCAGCCCGACATCCCTAGAGGGGACCGGGCGCGTTCGCGGTCTCCGCGCCGCCCGTATCCTCCCCCGGTGGATGACTACGATCGGCGTGGGCCCCCGCGTGGGTACAGCCCTCGGCGTGATGGGTACCGGGAAGGAGGAGCGTACCGTGAGCGCACCCCTCCCCCTCGTAGGGACTATTATGATGACAGGAGGGGAGGCTATCGTTCGCCCCCGCGTCGCGGACCGCCCATGGACGACTACCCGCGCGGCCGATACGACGACCCCTACCGGGGCGGTGGACCCCGCGACTACCCTCCTCCGGACCCGTACATGAACGGGCGCGGCTACCACGACCGCCGGGGCCCGCCTCCGCCGGACTTCCCCCCGCGCGACCCATATGCGAGGGAACCCTACCCGCCTCCCCGGGACTACGAGCGTCGGTACTAAGGTGGCTGGAAACCCCGCACTGGATCGGCTGTGCCAGAGCTGCGGACCCCTTGACACGAGTATGATCGCGAAGTATGACGCGAAAATCCTGTTTGTTTTTAAAGTCGGAGCGCTCCCCATCCCGGTACTTGATGTTCTTCGGTTATTGTTTTCTTTTTCTCTTTCTCGGTTCTCTTTCCGGAAAATGACACGGAGGTACGGATTTATGGATTCCATCGTCTAGTCTCATAGCTCCCTTCTAGGTCAAACGTACGTCCACAGAACAACGGCCGGAGCCCTGGTGTCTTGGAGGGTCTTTGCGTGTTTCTCGCTTCCTCATGATGGCTTATTTCCAGTTACGCACGACAAGGGCTAGTGCTTCTCCTGCTTCGGATTTCTCGACTTTCTCACTCTCGCACTGGCGAGGGTAAAGCCAGAATCCGTTCGTAGTCTGTTTTCATCTCGTTTTACTCATGACAATGGTACTTGATGAACTTCTTAAAAGATACCCGCCTCGTCACGTTCATGTCTTGTCTCGGTGATTTGGTGTGCTCAGCTATCTAGTGTCCCTTTTCCCGGGAATTTGGGGGGGTAAATGTGGGGTGGGGTGGTGTGTGAGGAAAATTGCCGATTCGACGGCAGCATGGCGCTGACAAACGACGAAGCTTTACGAACACTATCCAATTTGAATTCAAATTGTACGATTGTACGACGGTATTTCAAATTCTCTTGTCTGTCTACCCCTTGTTAGTGATACAACGCTCAGAAACAAGTGGGGAACTGCAGTGTGTGACAGTGGAACCCCGAGCACCTCATGCAGGCTACTGATTATTCAGACACATGCAGAATGCGAGCCAGCCGAAACTGCTTACAAAAGTTCAGTTTGCTTAGATATCCAAGATTCCAAAAGGGAGCGCCCCAACTAGTATTGCGCCATCGCCCACTAGGCTGGCATAGCTTCAGCTGCAGCACTCAACATGACTTCATTGAGAGCTGGGTCGTTTGCGGGGTCGGGCATAAAAGCCCGGAATTCCTCCCTCCTCGCTGGCTATGTTCGGTCTCATTATCAACGCAGTTTTCACAGCTCTGTTATTGATATAAGAACTAAGACACTCACACCAATTCGTATATCTACTACTTCTTCGCCGCATATCCGGACTGTGGCTTCTCTAACGAGGGCATTCTCTTCTTCCGCTCGCCGTTTTCAAGACAGAACAAGCGACATGGCTGACCCCACTGGTCTCATCGCCAAATCTGGCATTGAACTCCTAACTTTTGGTGAGTTGTTCCACCGACCTCATTCTAACCTGTTTGAAGGGAATTGGTCCACTAACACCTCATTCAGGCACCCCCAACGGCGTCAAGGCGTCCATCCTGCTCGAAGAGCTCAAGGAGGCGTACGGCAAGGAGTACACGGTACAGAGCATCCACATCGGCAAGAACATCCAGAAGCAGCCATGGTACACGGACCTCAACCCCAACGGGCGCATCCCAACAATTGTTGACCACGACCGCGGCGGTTTTGCCGTCTTCGAGGGCCTCCCCATCCTCACCTACCTCACCCGCCACTACGACCCGGAGCACAAGTTCAGTTTCCCCGTCGACTCGGATGACTACTCGGTTGCTGAACAGTGGATTGCGTGGCAACACGGCGGGCTAGGGCCGATGTAAGTCTCTTTCTCATCCGAGTTTCCTTCTTCACCTACCGCACCCCTACCTTCCCTTGGTGTTAATGTGTTTTCTTTCCACCCCACAGGCAAGGCCAAGCCGGTCACTTCCTCCGCGCGGCCCCCGAAAAGATCCCCTGGGCCATCCAGCGGTACGTCGGCGAAGCCGAGCGGCTCTACGGCATCCTCAACACCCGCCTCGCCGACCGGGACTACATCGTGGGTCCCGGCCGCGGCCAATACAGCATTGCCGACATCAGCATTGTCGGGTGGACCAACTACACCCTCAACGTGGGCATCGACTTGCCGGGTCAGTTCCCGCACGTCGATGCGTGGCTGAAGAGGCTGTTGGCGCGGCCCGCTGTGCAGAGGGGGTTTGTGGTGCCAAGCGGGGAGCCATCGAAGGCGACGAATCCGTTTTTGGAACGCGCGCTGGCTGGGGAGGCTGGGTTGGAGGAGCAGAAGAAGGGGGTGGAGGAGACGAGGAAGATCGTGGCGGATGCCAAGGAGAAGTATGGGTACAAGTACTCGTCGCCCTGAGTAGTTAATTTAGGTGTATCGCTTAACCATTGGTTGGCACATCATGCTAGAAATGAGACTTTTGAACATGATCGTAACTGTTCTGATGCATGTTGTTGATGCAAAGGGTGCAAGGATGAGTTGCGCTGAAGGAAATAAGCTCATGGGGTGGAGCGGGACCTGCAGGGACACCAAGTGGGGCGCCTCGCTATCTTATCGTGCTTATCGCGGCTCGCAGCGCTGGTCTCCCAAATTTTTTTGGAGCCAAAGGCCCCTCTGCCTGCTGCTGGACTCGTGATGTCGCAAGCCGATGCAAGTTTCAACAACAACACCACAAACACTTTCCCACCAAAACACACACCTCAGTACTATGAAGCGGAAACACGATGCGGACGGCGAGCCCGCCACGGCCCAACCGAACCCAGAACCGGAATCTAAACCCGTCGAGACGAAAACGAAGCCCGCCGAAGCCGAGCCCTCGTTCGCCGAGCTAGGCCTCGATCCGCGCCTTGTGCAGGCCATTGCGAAACAAAACTTCGAGAAACCGACACTTGTCCAGCGCAAGGCTATTCCTCTTGCTCTACAAGGGAAAGATGTGCTATGCAAGGCCAAGACCGGGTCCGGCAAGACGGCCGCCTACGTGCTCCCGCTGCTGTCTGTCATCCTGAAGCGCAAGACGGTACGTCGCAACATTCCGAGGGTCCTTTTCCCCTTCAATTGGCTCCCAGCACACATTTTCCTTTTACTAACCATACCCCAGACCGACCCAACGCCATTCACCGCCGGCCTCATTCTCGTCCCCACCCGCGAACTCGCCGACCAAGTGTTCAAAGCGATCGAGCAGTTCTCCGCCTTCTGCGCCAAAGACATCCACGCCGCGAAGCTGACCGAGAACGTCTCCGACGCCGTGCAGCGGTCACTCCTTGCCAGCGCCCCAGACGTGGTCGTCGCGACGCCGGCGCGCGCCTGGCACAGTGTACAGTCCTCTGGCGCGCTCTCGCTCGAGAAGCTACAGTGTCTCGTGCTGGACGAGGCCGACCTGGTCCTGTCGTACGGGTATGACGAGGACATGGAGAATATCGCGCGGGCGCTGCCCAAGGGGGCGCAGACGGTCATGATGAGCGCGACGTTGTCGGCGGAACTGGAGGCGCTACGCAAGATCTTTGGGGCGCGCGGCGGGCCAGAGGCGGTGGTGCTGGATTTGAAGGAGGAATTCGGGGCGGAGGATGAGAAGTTGACGCAGTTTTATGCCAAGTGTGCGGAGGACGACAAGTGGCTGATTGCGTATCTCATCTTTAAACTGCAGCTGATCAAGGGACCGTGTTTGATCTTTGTGGCGGATATTGATCGATCGTATCGGTTAAAGGTACGGTGTTCAGTAGGACAATGCTAGCGGGAGAGACGCGGTATGCTAACGAACTCCAGCTTTTCTTTGAGCAATTCAGCATCAGGAGTTGTGTGTTGAACTCGGAGCTCCCCATCAACACTCGAATCAAGATCATTGAGGAGTTCAACCGGGTATGCCATTTGCTCTGTAGCAGCCCATCGGTCATAAGCTAATGTGCTAGTAGGGAATCTACGACATTATCATCGCATCGGACGAAAAGAGCGAGCTGTTCGGAGACGAGGCTGTGGATGGCGAGGTCAATAAGCCAAAAAAGCAGGCGCCAAAGGAGGACGAAGCGGTTCCAGAACACCCGAAAAAGAAAAAGAGGAGACAAAAGAAGGACGAGGAATATGGCGTTTCTCGAGGCATCGATTTCAAGAACGTCGCGGCGGTGGTCAACTTCGACATGCCGACATCTGCTTCGTCATACACCCACAGGATAGGCCGGACGGCGCGAGCAGGTCGCGCCGGTATTGCGCTCTCATTTGTTATCCCCAAGGAACTGTACGGCAAGCACCGGCCAACCTCCGTCAAAAGCACAGAGAAGGATGAAAAGGTATTGGCGAAGATTACGAGGCAGCAGGAGAAGCTGAACCGGAAACTCCAGCCATACAACTTCAACAAGTCGCAGATGGAGGCGTTTAGATACCGGATGAATGATGGTATGTTCAGGCCGTTGGTCTGTTTTGGCGGCCTATTTATGCTGACATTGTCACAGCGCTGCGTGCGGTAACGAGGGTAGCAATCCGGGAGGCCAGGACAAAGGAACTCAGACAGGAGCTGTTGAGGAGCGAGACGTTGAAACGGTGAGTACCCCCAAGTCTACTCTTTGGTAAAAGGAAGTGGACGAGGCCCTAATACGTCGCAGATACTTCGAAGAAAACCCGACGGAACTCTCCCATCTGAGAAACGACGGTGAACTTGGCCGGGTCACTCGCCAACAACCGCATCTGAAGCACGTGCCCGACTACCTACTCCCCAAAGACGGCAAGAAGGCACTTGAGTCGGAGCGTATCGGGTTTGTGCCGTTCAAGAAGGAAGGCGGCAAGGACAGGAGACACAGGAAAGGGGGGAAGGGCAAGGGCCGGTCGTTCAAGGTCGGTGGGAGAAAGGACCCCCTCAAGACGTTCAAGGTGCGTCGGAAGGCCAAGTAAGGTCGAACGAAGCGAAAGGAAGGGGCGAATCGATACGGAGTGAATCGTTCATGTGGAAAATTAGCCAATTTAATGCATATGCGCCTACCTTACATGCGGCTGGGATACTGGAGGGCAACTCCCCATTTCCTGACCCCGATGAACGAGCGGCAGGTGAGAAGCCCCCGTTGTAGTGCACTTAGGGAAGGCAAGTCTTGGAGAGCCTCATTGAGCTGCTTCTTGAACTTACATAAATACCGGCCCCTTTCCCTCCCAACCGTGCCTTGTCCTCGAACTCTCGCACTTCTCGACAAGCTCATCAACAAAAACAACACGTCACAATCTGAGTTCACAAGTTACACTGCAGAAATTACACGCCCTTCTTTTTGTACAGATCACATTCAACTGTCAAAGGATACGAAACCATCACTCGACTTCTCCCAGGTCATCACTCCTTCGAATGGGACATATTCAACCTTCTTCACAATCCACCCTTCGCCGTGCCGACAACTATCGGCGTCGAAGAATCCCGCTACAAAGCCGATCGTTTCGACTATCTCAACTCTACACTCACTTCCGGACTCATCGCCCGTCCCTTGCCGTTGCCGACGGTCGTTTTAGCCCGCCCTACGCCGCTCGGCCCTGCCTGGCTCACTGCTCGATTCACACCCTCGCTATTGATTGGACGATGAACCTGCGCTTTGCCCTGCGACCCTACGCTTCGCCAAAGCTGGACGTGGTTCCACTCTACTCCAACTCCCAGCCACCATCATGGCTTGGACCAGCTGACCCTTGAAAAACGGGTGTTTGCTTTCTAAATCAACTCATGGGTTCAGTAGGGTCGGCATTGTCTGGTGAATACCAAGTACATCGAGGGGGGCGTTAAGTGGGTCTGGAGAGGGCTGTGTCAGCGAGGACAGTTAGATGAGCTGTTGAAGGATATGGGTGTCGGGGGACTCGTGGGGGAGAATGTGATCTGGGAATCCCATGGTCGCCAGAGAAAGGGGTTGGTTTGGCCCTGCAACAGTAGGATAAGGAAGGGTTGTAAGAGGGCATGATGATCAGCGAGAAAGTCAATGAGACTTATGGAGTTATTTTATGGTTCTTGATGTTTTTGCTGTTATTTCTCAGGTTGTGTCGACCTAGTGCCCCGTTTAAACACGCCTAATAATATCCTTGAACCGATGGCGTTGATGGTCAGATTCAGTCTCCTTACTCCGACCCAAGGCTCCATCGTGGTAACCCGGAGAATATTCATCGGGTATAATCGGGCTGGAGACTCCCGAATTCATCCCCACTCGCACCGTCTCCAACGTGCCCCAGAACGTGATGTTTACATACTTCAAGTCACCACTGCAGGTACGCGGCCTTGCCACCCAACCTCGCCACTGCCAAGCCCCGACTCGCAACATATAAACTCAATAACACCGTCTTCAAATCAACGACAACTGTTACTCAAATCACCAAAACAACTCTAATTTTAGAATTAAACAACACCATCGTTATTTATTACCCGCACTAAGAGAATCAACAAGTCTCCGCCCGTCCTCATAATGGCCGACACAAGCACTCAAACCCAACCTCGAGCCCAGACCCAACCTCCCTCACAGCCCGCCGCAACAACACAAGACCCTAACTCCCGCGCAACCGGTGCCGGTGCCAATACAGGCGCTGGGGTCACGCGGCCGAAGACGGAGGCTGAGATTGAAGCTGATAGGCGTTATGAGGAAGCTATGGAGGAGGAGTATGCTAAGCGGGAGGGTGGGGCTTAGATTGAGGGGGTTGTGGGTTGTTGAGAGAGGAATGTTGAGAGAGGATGGTGGGAATGGTGGGGATTCAATGGGGGTTTGGGATGTGTTGGTGGTAAAGGGCATCGCAGTAACGAGTCGAATGGAGGTTGGATAGCCAGGGGAATAATGGTTTAAATCATCTCTGCTCTGTGTAAATATAATGACAATTGATGGATTGAGGTTGATCTGGTAACCTACATCGTACAGTACCTACTCAGTAGCAAGCGATTGAGTGATGCACAGATGCGAGGTTACAGTGTTGAGACCAACCAAACAGCGACGGAAACTTTTAATCTGAGAAACATCTTTTGCGCGCTGCAAATCATTACGACCAAGATAAGCCAAGGTAAGGTACTTGCTAAATAATAGTGTCCGGCTCTTTAACGACCAATGTATGTGCCCAATTCATGGATATCCAACCCTCTCTCATGTTATCTCAACCCACCCGCGTCTCTTGCCCTCCAAAGATGCGTATCGGGTGAGCCTCGGTGTTGAACACAAACTCGTTTGTATGGTCCGCCTTAACCTGCCACGGTTCATCCTGTTTTTATCGCAGTTAGCTTTCCCTTCTTCCTTTTTGCCTCCCTTCATCACAGCATCCCCCTACAAGAGCGAAACTTACCGGATTATGGATCAAGAAACTGTACTTCAACACCTCTGCAAACCAGAAACTCTCCTGGAAATCATCAAACCCACCACCATCCTTCTCATTCACATTCTTCACACTCGAATACCCACTCCCCGCCCGGCACGTCTTGTTGATGTTCTCAAACGCCTCCCACGCCCAATCCTGGTACTTGACATCCCCCGTGGCGCGGTAGGCGTAGTAATAACTTTCAATCACCTCAGGACGCAGCACATAATTAGCGCTCTTGATCCAGAATCCCGAAGCCTCGTAGAAAGCCGCCTGTCCGTCCGGCGCGGGCGGGTTGTTCTCCGCATCGGGCGGTAGCTTGTTGTCCTGCCAACCAAACACCTCCGGTCCGATCCCGGTGAGCGTCTCGGCGTAGGTGACACGGCAGGCGTCGACGAGCCGCAGGCCGAACTCGACATACTTGGGCTCGTCGAGTGTCAAGCCGCCGAGGATGAAGTTGCCGCCGTGGAAGCAGGCGAGGTGTTGGGAAGAGAACTGGAGCGTCTTGCCCCTCCATTCGGCTAGGAAGGTCAGGTCTGGGTTGGAAGTCGGGTGCGAGGCGAGGTTCTCGATCGAAGAGTCGACTGCGGCGATCCAGCGGTCGCGGTAGTCGCCGAACCGGTCCTTGTCGTACAGGTACATCTTGATGAGGTACTCGTAGAAACTGTCCGTGCCGCCGCCCCAGCCGCCGTTTCCATCCGTGAACGTGCCGTTGTCGATACGTACGTTGCCGCCTAGCAGACCGGGGAACGGCTCCGCGATGTCCTTGGGTTGCGGGTCCAGGAGGTAGCCCTCGGCCTTTTGGGCTAGCTCGGCGTACGTGTTGTCGCCGGTGATGTCGCTGAGCCGTGTCCACTCGAGCACGAGCGTGCCGATGGTGGCCAGCCCGTTGGTCTCGGATCCGCCTCGGCGGGGAGGATCGAAGAAGAGGCTGTTGTCGGGGATCCCGCTGGGGGTGTCGAAGGCGAATTTGAGGTTGTCGGCCAAGCGTTGGGCCTGTTTCAGGATGTCTGGAACGGAGCTAGAATAGTTGCTGGGCAGTTCGTCCGCTAGAGGACCGTCCAGGAGGTCGTAGGCTAGGAACGCGTTAGAACGGCAAAAATGGGGGAAAAAAGAACCACTGAACGGATGTCGCGAGGGTGAGACAGCGGACTTACCGGAAAGCAGGCCACCGAGGTACCGGATTGTCGTCTCAAACAACGACACCTCCGTCTTGGTGGTGCTGAAATCGATGGACTCGACATGGTCTATAATCGAAACTACGACATCCCATTCCCTCATGACCAACGCCGTGCTGAGGGCGTCTACCGCGCTGGCGCCCCACCCATTTCTACGCCATTATTAGCGAACGGTCTCTCACAAAGTCGAAAGATAAAAGAGGAAAAACCTACCTGTCGTCTTCAAACTCGTCCGACACTGGCTTCAAAGTGTCATGCGGCAACGCATACTCTTCATATCCTTCCCAGGACACCAGAAACGCTTCCCGGACCGAATTAGCGCGTGATTCTGTGGCAATATAGTGCGGCGGATTGTTGGAGCGAGGAACCGCTCCTGTCGCTGCTGCTGACACTAGGCCCGACAGCAGCGTAGCGGCAGCGCCACTGGCGAGACTGAGCGAGCGCATCACAAGAGAGCGCGTTGATGAACGTGTGATGTTGGGCGAAAAAGACGAAGCAGCGGAAATGTATATATGATAATGTATATATCAACAAAATTAAAAACTACACCCTTCCCTGCTCGTAGACATAGCAGGAGGTGATGATGAGGCCTGGGGTATGAACTCGGAATGAGTGTGGGGGAAAACAGAAACAGGCGGGGTATAAATGTCAACAACTATAAACGTGAATGCAAACGCAGCTCACGTTATGGAATGGGGAGAAAAGCAGAAGAGCCAGAATGTCGGGAGCGAGGTGTTGGCCTCGCCGATTGGACGGGGTGTAGGGGGGGCTTGTCTTAGACATCTCAATGGAAGATCCCATCCCCACCTCCTGCACTTCAGCTTACCGCAGGAGGTTGCAATTCATCCCACAACCATCCTCGTACAACCGTCACCACCTCGGCCCGGAGCTGTCATCTGAAGGAGCTCCGAGCAGCTGCAAAGAGCGTTGTAACTAAGGATTTCAAGCTCGACTGGTTCGACTTCTAGGCATACAGGCGTGTGAGTTTTAGGTCAGGTAATAACTGAAGGAACATGAGTTATGCCTGTGGGAGATTTGAAATTTGGAGAAACCATGCGCTCTCCCGTCACGTTGCACTTGGGTGGAGAGTTGATTCCTTCGACAACACAAAGTGCAACAACAAGCAGGCACCCAGCGCACAGAACCAAATGCGTGGGTTGTGTTGTGCCGTGTTGTGTTGTAGCTAGTTAACTATGGGACGTGCTGCGCTACGTTGCGATCAGACGGCATCAACGCTTTGTAAATTCTGCGCACAACCCCTGCCCCTGAGACGGCAGCACAAACAAACATTTGACGGGAAGGGAAGGATTTCCGGGCCGAAACACACCTCTCAAAATTGGCCGTTCTATTCATACAAGGAAACATGCTGTGTCCGCTCCCGAGGGTGATATCACGCAGTCGGCCTCTTGGTGGAAGTTGGTTATTTAACGTCACCGCGCATACACAGTAGTTACACTAGAGACATCCAACCATCATGATGTTGATGGCTGCGGCTGCGGCCGACAGAACAAAGCCCGACCCTTCGAACCCAGTCCTTGCCAGCGCGCCCAGTTTCCCAGCTGACCCTCCCCGGAGAGAGCTGCCGATCACTAGACCGGGTGACTGCGGTGGGCCGCGATATGATTGGTCCTTTGGAACAGATACCTGCCTATTGTGGTAGGCGCTCGGATGCGCTGCCCGCGATCTCAAGCCAAAACCCCGGGCCACCTCAGCGGTCAAGAAAACCCGGGATGGCCAGCATGAAAAGTTACACTACTGCCTGGTTGATGCGCTGTTGCATTCATCCTTCTGAGGAGTACCGAAATTGTTGGATTTTGATACCTGCGTGGGACGGCTGGTTTGTCTACTATGTACACATAGGGTAAATCTCCATCTCACTTCACTGACAAGGAACTTGTGGTAACGTCACAGACACTATGCCCGGCTGGCGGTCCGATACGGTCTGACACGGCCCGTTGATCATCATTTGATGTTTATTGAACTGCCCGTCACGGACCGAACCGGGCTGACGGCCGAGAAGTCATCTGTGACGTTAACAGGTAAAGAGAAGATTCGGACAACGGCCTCGGGCCGAATAAAAATACACAGGTCCAGGGTTGCATTTTGGGGTCGCATATTGGAAACATTTGATTTCAACGGCCGGACCGCTATACTCCTTACAATAAAGCCCTCATTGTTATCTGCGAGTGGTAGCCCGAGGCAACGAAGGTGTTTACTGCCTTAAACCCCAACATAGCTTGGAACCGCCCTTTATTTATCGTTGGCTATGCAGCCCGTTTTCGACGGGCAGCGGCAACACCAAGCGGCGCCCCCTAAGGGGTAAGGACGAAAATAGACATTCGGGTACACCAACCAAGTGAGACCAGGGTCTTTGGGAGAGGAGTGTAACATACGTAGTGCAAGACATCTTCCCCCGCATCCATGGGAACCAACATGTTGCAAACGTCGAGGCATGACGGAACTACAGGGCTTTCCTAGGCGACCATCGGCCACAGCAGCTGGGTTCCCAACTAGGACCCATGCGAACCATCTAGCTCTCGTGCGCTTCCCGCCCCGGTACACTGTTCATACTGCTTGACCTGTGGAAATGCTGAATCTACCCTTAGCGACGCTCATGGTAGCCCGTTGCTGATGACCTCCGCCCCGAGGTTTGGTCCGCGGTTGACTGTCTTGACCTTCGGGCTTTTGCACCCGTTGATTTCCCTCGACAGGTTGACGCCGTGTGCCCGACCTTTTCAATGGTTTCACAACATTATACGCCGAATACGACGGGCCAGGGAGCACACAGACACAGACACTTGATGGAAGAGAAACAAGATATGATTCTCCTGCACCTTCCGCATCGTGCATATTCGTCCGTGATATATTGCGGACCGCTGCTCGATGCGGGGCGGACCGCCGACACGAGCGCCCTTGCATGGCCATCGGGAGTATGGTTATTCCCGATCAATATGGCGCGCCTGGCGGAGGATGCGTTCTTTTTTTTCAGTGACCGTCCAGGGCTAGCTACTGGCCAGATATATCGATTTACGGGCCGATATAGTTGATGTGACGTCAAAGGTCGCGAGGGAAACACGTGGCCGGAAGTATGAGGTCTATGCCACAACGTGCGTTGGCCCGGGTTAGCCTTTCTCTCGGAGCTTTGCTAATGCGGCAGCAACGCCATCGCTCAGTCCGTCGTTTGTGCTAGGTTGCACCGCCGATGTAGACTGCGCCGATCGCATAGGTGCCGGGTGGTTTAACGGCCAGTTTGATGGCCCGGTCTGCGCTTCCGCTTCCATTTCGGCGATGGCCGCTAGAGCATCTGCATCATCGTCATCAAAGTCGTCATACTGTTCCTCTACGGCTTTCCCAGCTGCAGCGACGCCTTTCCCCTTCGGATCCGTCGGTGCCTGAGTTCCATCACTCACACCAGCCGCTGCTGAAGAAGCGGCCACTCTCCTCCCTGCTTTCGCCACCCGAAACGGCTCGTTCACCGCCTTACACCACGCCTTCACCTTTCTCTCCCCCCACCCGCTGACCACGCTCACCTGGTCCGGTCCGGCATTCACCGCGTGCCTTAAGCTCCCAAACGCGCTCACCAGCGAAACCGCATCGGCCTTATTGATATTCCTCGGCACCGTCACAAACTCCACTAGCCGTTCCGCATACCCCGACGCCTGCTGGCCCCTTATCGCGTCAAATCCAGCGTGCTCGTATGACTTGTACAGCTCTAGATAACGCGCAGCTTCGGCGGCGGACCAGGCCAGGATGACGGTGACGTTGCTGACGAGAGACGTTTTGGACAGCTCACGGAGTGCGTCCTCGTGATTCGGGATGTCGACCATGGTGAGTAGTATGCGCAGATTGTACTTGCCGGCGAGGCCGCGGATGCGTGTGTAAATGTATTCGGGGTGGAGGCGGTGGTATTTAAGGCTGTACAGAAAAAGAAGCAATTTAGTTAAACGAAACGACCAGACACCGCACACAACCCGGGGGACGCACCTCAAAAACAAAGCACAGGTCGTCAGACCTAACCCGTAGTCGGCGGGTATGTCGCTAAACTCCCATTGTACCGACTTCAAGCAAGCCAGCACCGGATTTCCTTTTTGCCGTGGTGAGACGAGGATCGATGAACCAGAGCCACGAGCTGGTAAGGCTTGAGGGGTGGGCTGGACGACCTTGGGCGGCCCGCTCGTGCCGGACGCATTGGATGGTGGCGGTCGGTCGAGTCGCTGTGGTGTTGGCTGCTGGATTCTCAGGGCTGGTGATGGTTGTGACGGTCGCGGTTGTGCTAGCGGTGGTCGTACTGCTGCTGCCTGGGGAGCCGATCGCGATGGTCCTGATTGCGCGACGAGATCGGCAAATACATCGTCGGCGTCGCCGTACTCGTCGTCGTCCATCTTCCGCGAGTCGTCGCTGTGGCCTCGATGGTACGATAAATTGGACAGTTGTGTGGCTGCCACGACTCGGTCACAGGTGGCGGGCGCCCGATCTGTGGCGTTGGGAAATGGTTGTGCTCCCCTGGCGGACAAGCTTTGGATACCCCTGCAGTCGATCTTTCAAGTGACCTCATTGTGGGGCAGCTGGTCTGTCGCCCAAGATCTCGCTCAGCATTTCGGGCGAGAAAATGAAGGGGGAAAAAAACTGTGAACGAGGCTCGTGAGGAGACCTATGTACATACACAGAAGATGGAATCAGCACGGCGACACTGCCTTGGCTGCTGAATTTGGCAGGGCGGGGCGGCTGTTTTCGGGGTTCGGGGCATTTCAGGTAGGTACTTCGTACACCTAATTACTCGGTATGCGCTCCGTACCTTACCTAATGGAGGTCCCTTTGGTGCAGTCAACCACAATACCTATTTGTTCGGTTTATTTGCATCCCCCAAATTCACAACCTAGGACAACAGCTTTAATGGCAACGTGATCTTTTAAGAGACCCCTATACGTAGCCTTCCCATTCTATATTGCTTCCCCGTTTGCCTGTGGATCTCCTAATTATCAATTTACCTGTAGCCTTCCTCACAGAGAGTTACAGTCACTCCAGCAACGGGCAAACATAGATCGTCCTACATTTCTAGCCCAGCATCTACAATATACAGGGCCGTCTCCAAACCTTCATTTCCTCGGTGCACACAGTGACACAGTTCATCCTCAGATTTCCACTCCAGTTCTCAAGTTATCAACTCTGATTTCTGAATCCTGATAACTCCGACTTGTCTGCCGCACCAAGATGACTTCGTCGGGCTTCCGCCTCGCCTTCCTTCCCAATCCGCCGCTGCCGCTTCCCCGCGTCTCGGGCCCTAAACTGGCACCTTTAACCCCAACTGCCCGCGCCGATATCGATTTCGTCCAGTTCCTCGGCCGGGGGAACGATGTAGAGTCTCAAGTGTGGAAGGCCAAGATCAACGGAGCTGGCTTCTTTGTACTCAAGATGGTACGTGACGATGCAGTGTGCCCGTGTCTACTTGGCCTCTCTAACTCGAAGTCTACTCTCTGATCAGTTTTACTTCCGCTACTCGGACTACTATGTTAGGAATTATACCCGGGATCTTGCCCTGCCGCTCGCCGACCTACAGCTCTATATCGACTACTTTAAGCCGTTCAATTATGAGTGCCGTGTATATGGTCGTCTTAAGGAGGAGAAGCGCGAGGAGTTGGCCGTCAAGGCCTTAGGCTATCTTCTTCTTACCCCACATCAAGAGGCCCATTTGGCCTGGAAGGTGACGGGTGAATCTAGTGATCTTCCCAGTGCCGACATCGGCGAGTTAGATGGCGATAATTTCTGGGGGCGGTATGAGCAGCACTGCTCACTGCCCGTTCGCGCCATCGTCAAGGAACTCGTATCCCCGAAATTGCCTACTTCCGACGAAGTTCAGGGCATGTGGGCGGACCTACAAGCCCTCCACTCGCTGGGCATTTTCGTGGGAGATACGTACGGCGGTAACTACCTAGGCGGGAAGCTCGTCGACTTCAGCCGCGTGTGGACTATGTACCATCCGGCTTTGATCCAGACCTACGGCAATCGATGGGAGGAATGGATATTAGAAGAGCTACAGAAACTACAGGACAACTGCTATAATGTAATCAACAGTTTACCGTCAGAAAACATCGACAGCTTTGAAGACCTCGACGCGTTCGGCGTGGGGCACATTGCCGACTACATCTCCAAAATTCTCCCGAGCGCCTATAACTGGCTCAAGTGGGAAAAGGACGCCGACGCGGCACACGCGTTTGTGGAACAAAGCCTATTCAAGAGGGCTTGAGCGGCAGACTCGCGAGGTCAATATCCATACACCTTTCTATCAACGTAAATTGACCAAGGTACCGAGGTAGTGTGTTGACGGCCAATGTGGGTTAAAGTGGGTCCCTGTTGCCGTGCAATATTTGTTCCGTTTGATGGCACCATCAAAATCCATCAAAATCCATCAAAATCGTTGCTGACCGTCTGCGCCACGGTGTGCTTGGCTCCTGCAGATTCAGCCTTGCACATGGAGCATGTGGCTTCACGCAGTTTCCGTCAGGAAACAGAGTGTGATCGTTTGGCGGTCGACAGGGGGGCCGGAAGACCGGCACCAAACCCAATGGACCTCTAACGTTACTTCGTACTGGCTAGGTATATAGGAAACAGGTCCCCGGCTGTCGCGTTGCACCGCCGCATTCATGTTTTTATTCTTGTCGGCGACCTCCCTTCCCGTCCCTTCTATAGGCATCTTGACCCGTTCTTGCCAACCACAGTCACCTGGCGACCGGATATTGCTAGAAATATGGTACCGCGACCGCCGGTTGCCACTATTGTTTTCGTTTCGATTGGATGACGGCCTTGAGCTGTGAGCGCATACAGCCACATGACGTCGCACAATGACCCGCGTTACGGCGATGAGCAGCCGGGGCTGGAGGTGACACACTATCAGCAGTTGCGCCACGGCCATTTACTGCCCGAAGTCAGCCCAGCCGAACATAGCGACAGAAGCAAGGAAAACGTCCAGTACGCGGGTTCCGAGTATCCAGAACACTACGGGCCGTTCCCGGCTGTTGCCCCGTCCTCACATTCCCCCGGCCTGCCGAGCGAACTACCGACGACAGGGGAACACGGCCGGAAGAAGAAGTTGTGGTTTATCGTTGGCGCTGTTGTTGCCGTGCTCGTCGTTGTTGCTGCGGTTCTGGGAGGTGTCTTGGGAAGCAGAGCGGCAAACTCGTCTTCAGGGGATTCGACAGTACCAGCGTCGCAGGGGGAACCGGGAGGAGCCGGTGAATCAGGGAACTCTGGCGGCTCCGGAAACTCCGGGGGCTCTGGAGACTCTAGGGGCTCTGGAGGCTCTGGGGATGCAGGCGGCTCAACAGACGAGCCGAAACCGCAAACAATACGACAAGGCTCGGGATTGAGCATCACAGGCTGGCGGAAACCTGACAATAGCGTCGAGACCTACCTCTTCTTCCAAGACCCGGATAATGGTCTTCGATACACGCGGTGCGATGGAAGCCAGCGCTCGCCAGGAAACGAGTCCACATGCTGGGAAGCTCCCACCGCATTTTACTCCGACGCCAACGCCAGAGCTGGTACTCGCCTGGCCGGTTGTACCCTTTTATACGACGATATCAACCAGGTTTGTTCCAGGTGCCAAGTATGTAATACCAGGGACGCAGTTGCTTACTGATTCCCGTCCAGCCTCAAACCGAAATCGTCTACTCCGGCTATAGGACACGTCTGCTCGCCGTCAGCATCAACGAGCAGGTTGCCGTCCCCGTTACGGCAGGGTCTGTTGACAAAGTGAATATATACACCCTGTTCGAAAGCGACTTCGCATCCTACTGGCCCTGGGTTATCTACCAAGACACCGCGGGCGAACTCCGCCAGGTCCGCAATAACCTCGGCCCCAATTTCGGCCCCTATCCCGCATGGACCGACACCCAACTCGCCATCACCGCCCTAGCCACATCAAGGCTAGCCATAGTCCCCATGTCCACCAACTTCTCCCGGATCGCCACCAAAGGCGGCTATGCCATCTTCTACCAAACACCCTCACACCAACTGGCCGCCTCCATCCCCGGTCTCGACTCCCCTGACCTGGACCCGGATTACACTCTCTCCTGGGACCCAATTACCCTCCCCAATATCACCCTCCCCGAAAAGGCTCCCATCACCGCCTTCTCCACCGCCCGCGCCAGCGACACCGCCGGGCGTGTAGACACCTACGTGCTCTACCGCGACGCCGACGCCAACATCAACGTCCTTTACACCGCCACCCCATCATCATCAAGCGATAGCAACGGCACGGGCTGGTGGAAAACCGCAAAACCAGACGCGCTGCAGGGGGCGGATGTGGACTCGGATATCGCGTGTCTGACCATGGCGACGACGGTAAAGAGCGCGGCGGATTTGCCGGTGCCATTGGAAGAGGTGTCGGGGGAGAATCGGTGTTATCTTCAGAAAGGGGGGAGAGTGGTGGAAGTGAAGATGGGGACGGGGGGTGGAGGGGACTGGGTTGTTGTGGGGAGCGTTCCGATACCCTGATCTTGTTGGAAATATATGTGTTGGAGTAATACGTTGTTTGTTGGACTGGACCGAGTCACACTTTTGCTTGTTCCATGGTACTGTATTGTTCGAGAATATATAGATGTTCAGGAGAGTGTAAATATTTCGGAGAGCACATAATTAAAAGAGAATAGATATTTTCAAAAAAGAAAAAGAAAGGAGGGGTGATTAAAGAAAAAATAGATATTTGAAAGAGAATAAATATTTTAAGAAGGAAAAAGAAAAGAGAGGAAATGATCAAAAGAAAAAATAGATGTTTAAAAGAGAATATGTATTTAAAACAAAGTAGTTCAAAAGAGAAAAGAGATATTTGAAAGAGAATAGAGAGTTAAACAAGATAACTAACAGAGAGAATAGATCTTTAAAGCAGCATAGACACGTCCAAGATAATAGATATCATTTGAGAAAACAGATATTTACTCGTCTATCTCACAACACACCCCCCCCCCCACTTCTCCCGGATGCTACTGAAACCAGTGGCCAAGATGCCCCTCCCCCCAAACTGATGGCCAACATCCTTTACCCCAAACTCTCTATAACACCATCTCGAATGCTGTGTCATCGCTACCCGCGTCGGAGCTTCTGGGCGTGTTGACCGGCTTGTCCTCAGCCCCTGCGACTTCCTTGCCCTTCTTGCGGCTTTCGTATTTAGCCCAGACAGCGCGTTCCCTGGCAGCCACGACTTCGCAATACTCACGATCGTATGGATCTTCATAGTCGTAGTAGTCCTCGGGCACATCGGCCGCTCCACAAAGAGCTGCCACTCGGTGGAGGTCCCATTGGAGCTCCAGCTGGTCCCAGCTGGGCATAGCACTACTCCGTGGGAAAAGGAACGTCTGGCCCGTTTGTATTCTTACACCGCTCTTCCGGGGTGCAAAGGTATCGGGGTCGTCGCCCTAGCTCTGGTCCATCACCCCAGCCTGGTGGAGGATGTCGATGTCCGGCGTAATACGCGTGAGTGGGCTCAGGACACTTTTCTTTAGCCAGTGCCACTGCACAGTAATTCCTTCTTCGTCTAGCCGAAGAGGCTTGAGAGCGACCCTTGCAGTGTTGAACCAGAAGTGTATCTGGTGGTTCATCGAAATGCCGTTCACGGGAGACTGGGCCATTTCTATACACTCATACGTCCGACGCCAAGTCCTTGCCTGGTTGGGACCCCAAAATGTCGTGAGCATGTTGTCAAGGCTGAAGAACGCCTGGTTGCTGCTCAGTGCAAACGGGACAATATGCGCTGCCTGGGGATCTGGCATTCCAGAAAATACGCAAACACCTCCGTCCCTTTTATTTACCTGTATCTCCGTTAGTAACCATCCACAGGAAGATGAATGAACACAACGTACACTCTTTTCAAACCCATATCTTGTTTCAGAGACTGGAGGGACTGGCGTCTCTGGTTCGTCAAGGGTCGCGACAGAAGTTGGGTTACCAAGGTCTATCCTCGTCAGTATGGTTTTGAAGGCGTAGGAGGGGGGAAGCCAGAAATGGTAGGGAGATTTGAACAGGGGGAGAGTAACGTACAGGTTCTGATGGCTTTTACTGAATTCATGAGAGTCCAGCCTGTCCGAAAACCCTGTTGCTTTTCGCATCCCTTGGGTTTGTAACCGTCCAGAAAAGTGCGAATTTCTGTGACGGGCGCGACCATGAATAAGGCGAATACCACCGCGTTTGGCTGGTCCTCCTGGCTATGGCAAATCGCTCGATATTTTTCAAAGAGGTCGCGGCGTGTGTCCACCTCCGTGATATAGTCATTTACTGGTTCTGCCGGGGGCGAGATGTCGTCGGCAAAGCGACGCACCGCATCGGGATCAACCACAGTAGCCGTCACGATGCTGTCAAGCACCTCTAGGTCGAGTCGCCCGAGCCGTACTTTTAGTTGTTCCATGCTGCTGTATTGTCGAGGAAAATGTACATATCCAGAAGAGAGTTGACGTTCGAGAGAGAGTGGACGTGTGAGAGAGTGTGGATGTGCGGGAGAGATTGTAGCGGCTTATAAAGGCCCAGCACTTATACCGGCAGACCGTGGGGGAGGGGCTTAGGCCCAAGGTCTTCATCATTATTCATCAATAATTACATACCAGCGTAAATTGTCAATGCCTGAAAGGTTTACATCATTTTTTTGCGAAAAACGGGAGTAAAATAGGTCTGAAATCAAAGTCTGTGCAGAGTCTTGTTTGATGTGAGTCGTTCCTGTATTTTACCTAATGGTCGTTGGGAAGGAGCGAGCCGTAAACCGTTGTAAACATTGGCTTCCATTGTGACGTCTAGTAGTATACTTTCGAGTTGTATTTGGATAAATTGATTATATCGTTGTTTGGGCGTCATTGTCCATAGTTGAAGATGCCTTCACTTTACCTCGAAATTGGCTTCAAAACATTGTTTCTCCCCAGTTTCTCATGAAAGTTAGTAGCCACCTCACGAAGGGCCGAGACCTGGTTGGGGAAGTTGACTTGTAGAATAAGGAAGGACAGTCAATTTTGTACATAACACCTGGACAAACGCCAACCTAAGCCTAGCCCAAACCTAATTTTGGTATCGCGGAAGAGTAAACGAAGAACAAAACTCAAAGGAGACGAACTGAAGGGCAATATCCACCTTCCTTCCATTGACCCTTAGAAGCCCAACCCAGTCTCACTTCTGCCCCCCCCTCATACCCCTATGCTTCTCACTCCTCTCTAGTCTCTGCTTAATGCCGTTGTCTCCAGACCTCCTCCCATCCCTCGCCCCAACGAATTCCCCACCGTTCTTTTTCAGTGACCCATGTACCGAGTACAACGCCCCCAGCCACGAGTCAAACATCTTCTCCATCGACCGCGCTCGTCCATTTGTGCCGTTCATCCCGGCCATCTTGTCACGCAGCCGCTCGTAGGCCTCGATCATGGTCCACACCTGCAGGGTTGATGTGCCACTATCGGGCGAATGCGGTGAAGAGGTAAAGGAGGGATATGAAGTCTGGCATGGGTGGTGGCGGTTGATGGCTGTCACTGCCGATGAGAGCTCCCGCGTGAGGAGGTCGAGGCAGATTTGAAGGCCGAGATTGTCTTCCGTTTTATCATCGACCCCCATTAACTCAAGATTGGCCTCGGCAGCGGTGCTGGCACTGCTTAGTTGACGGCTGGGGGGCTGGGGCTTATCATGTTGATCGTCGGCAACATCATAATGGCGGCCGTAGTGTTGGTCATCTAGGTGGTTGTAGTCGTCATACTCGCCATCTTCGGAGTGGTGATCGTCGTAGTGGTAATTGTTGTAGCGTTGATCGTTGTAGTGAGGTTCGTCCCGGCGATATTCACTCCAGTCATACTCATCACGAAGTTGAAACTGATCTCGGTTGTACTCCTGGTACGGTGGTGACACCGGGTCAGACTTGGGCGCAGACGAAAACGGCTTGAAATATACGGTATCATCCTGGAATGATACTAGCGTGCCGTCGTCTGAGATAGGCGACGGTCCGGGCAGTCCGGCAGTGGAAGGCGTCTCGACGTACACATGAGCTGAATCATCGACGTCGTAGTCTTGGGCGTGGTACACGCTGCGCTGGCTGCTAGCATTGCTGCTGCAGTTGGTGCAGTTGCTGCCGGTGCTTCCGCCGCGTTGCGGTACTTGAGGCCGTTGGGTCATGATCTGTTCCTTGGTGTCGCTCTCTGTGAGCGACAGCTTGAACTGCTGAAACTCGTCCGAGTACCTAGAGCTGTGCCGTGACTCGGACATGGCGTGATACTGAGCAGCGATAAGTTCCACACTCGAAGTCCTCTTAAGGGCATTGGGAGGGCGCGGGAAAGCGCTCGCCAGCCCGGTTGAGATTTTCGGCGTCTTTTTGCGGAATCTCAAGCCGCGTTTTGAGGAGCTGGGGTTATCAGAACCGGAAGATGATGACTGTTGCTGTTTGTCTGGTGTGTCCTGTTGCTTGGGCGGCAAGAGGTCTCTGGTCTCCGGGACAGTGTAAGTTTTGGGCTCCAAGCGCTCCACGGACCGAAAAGCTTCGTCCTGGTATGAACCGGTGTCTGATCGAAAAGATCCGTGTCGTGCCATGGTGCTTGGTGGTAATGGAGGTACCGGTGGTGGTGGTGATTGAGATGCACGAGGTTGTGTGGACAGAGCTGATCCTTCTTTTGCAAGGTCTTTGGGAAGTGCTCGGCGACTGAAGCTGGGTTTTCTCGAAACACATTTTTGGAGTTTTGTTCGCATGTTGGAGGGCTTTTCTGGAGCGGTAGCCCTGGCGAGGAGTGCCTCGCGCTTTTGTTCCATTGTTGATTATGTGGCCTGTTTAGGCGATAGAGTAATAGTGAGTGGTCGGGGCACAATAGACAATAGCAATGGTTCGGTGGGCGGAGGAAAGGTGATCTTATGTCTGTAGGTATTGTGCGTTTTGCCAATAGCTAAACCATAAAAATGACCTCGCACACCTCGATGCGATGACGCCCGGCAACTTCCTTTAGCATCCTGGGGTAGTAATCATCCCAGTGCCCAAACATACTCTACATCGAGAAAGCGAAGCGGTCAAAGCTAAGGGTATACCGGCAATGTCCTGGTAAACCACCTGCTCAACCTGAATCATGAACGACGGCAAGCCGCAAGGAAGGAGTGGTTTGGCGCGCCATAGTTCCTCTTACTAGCCACCATTGTCCCATCTCCGCGGTGCAACGGCTGCGCTCGAGTCAGCGCATCTCAGCTTGTCATGCGGCTTGCGAGGCCACACAACGGGGTTCTGCCTGTGTTGTCGAGGAACAAGTTGGGGTTTTGTCGATAGAGCACGACTGGTGTGTTTGTCCTTTGAAGTTGAGACGCTTTCATTCACCGGCGGGCCTCGGTGGGCCAAGAAAGGCCCAGTACATTCCGTTCCCCCGCAGTTCCGCAATGTTTGCTCTGCTTGACTAGCAGCCGTTGATCGACAACATGGATCGAGGGCTCGAAGGTATCGGAAGCGGGTGCCAAGGCTTCTAGAAGCTATCACGCTGCCTATCGATGCGCAACATCAGGGACACCCATTACCCGGAGCTAGCTTCGAGGAAAGTTTTGAAGGCGATTCAAAACTGGGGCCGAAGGTAAAAATCAGCTGATATGCTCCAGGCTCAACGGATTGTTGATGGGAAGGGCCTGGTGTGCATCCATGGGATCGCCACCCCAAATTCCATTATACCACTTTGGAGATACATGTTCTGGTGCTCGACTCACCTTCTAAGGGAAGGTACCGCTGTTTTCTCAACTTCAGGGTAAGAGGAGGGGAGACAAGTTCAAACGGAAGGAGGCACCACGGCTGTTGTGCACTGACAACGTGCACTGATAGTAAATAGCAGGGTTGGTAGACCTAGGTGAGCCTCCAGGTTAGGCACTCTTGTTGCTGATGTTTCCATCCCCACCACCCACAAACACCGGCTTCTTCCATCTCTTCCATCATCGGGCAGATGGAAGAGGCCAAAAGAGTTTGTTCTAGTCAAACTGAAAGTTTGTCTCTCTTGAATCAGCGGTCTCTTCAAAGCTCGAGTCGTGTTTCCCCGCAAGTTGAGACAGCAAACATTTATCAATGCTGAGTGAGCCGTTGAAGGCCTGAGAGTGTATCCACCGCCCCGGATTTTGGGCTCAACTTCGTCTTGAGTCGTAAACATAGCAAACACTCAACCCTGAGAGTGGCGAAACCTTCAACCCGTCAAGGTGCGGCTCCCAGTTAGCCGAGCGGTACCATCCTCTTGGAGCTCACACATCCCTGTCGCTCTCACCTCACCGAGTCAAACTTGGTCAACATCCAGGATTCGAGGTCTTATGAGAGGACGCACATCTGCCTGCCGCCAACGTTGGGCCGTGACCGGCGCACTCGACGCCCCATCTCGGCTCTCTGGTCAGGATTAACCCGACAGACGACGACAGCAAGGTGACAACAGCTCCTCGATGTCACGATCCCCCCGGGCGGAACTCCAAAAAACCTTCCAAGAGAGCTGCCGTTCCCCATACTGCGATGGTTTCTCCATCAATCACAACGCGGGACGTCTATCCACCCCCGGGTCGCGACTAAGTTCAACCCCACCATGCCCCTCATTGCCCCGCGTCGTCCGCGGCGCCGGCCCACGACTCTTAGCGCTAGAAAGGAGCCACGGGATTTCTTCCGTGAGGTAGTCCCGAGGGTTCACCGCGAGGTTGCGTGTGTATTTCTTAGCGCATTGGAGATTTCTGTGGAGGAGGAAATCTTTCGTGCCTGGACATTCTGTCGCCACCTACCTCATTTTTTACAACAACACATCGGACTCATCCAAACAGTCTTCCCATAGTCGTTATCGCACGACAAAACAAACATGGCTGAAATCACCATCACCGGGTGGACAACACGCGATGTCCGGTTCCCCACCTCATTGGACAAAACTGGCTCAGATGCCATGAATGCTGCTGGCGACTACTCATCTGCATACTGCATACTTGAGACTGACTCTGCGTATACTGGCCACGGCATGGTGAGTCGTGCCCAACCCCCCCAAGGGTTATCCCGGCCCTTTCTATCACCCCGCCTAACATAGGATGGGCAAACAGACGTTTACCATCGGCCGCGGAAACGACATAGTCTGTGCCGCCATCAACCACGTCGCCGAGCGCATCAAGGGTCGCACGCTCTCCAGCCTGGTGGCCCACTGGGGGCAAACATGGCGCCACTTGGTCAACGACAGCCAACTGCGGTGGATTGGCCCGGAGAAGGGCGTGATCCACCTGGCGCTGGGTGCCGTGGTCAACGCGATCTGGGACCTGTGGGCCAAGACACTGGGCAAGCCTGTGTGGAAGGTGGTGGCCGAGATGACGCCGCAGCAGTTTGTCGACTGCATCGATTTCCGTTATATTACCGACGCCATCACCCCTGAGGAGGCGCTGGCCATGCTGACCGAGTCGGAGACGGGCAAAGCGGAGCGTATCCGGGATGCTGAAAACAGCCGGGCTGTGCCAGCGTACACGACCAGCGCAGGCTGGTTGGGTTACGGTGAGGACAAGATGCGCGGGCTGCTGCAGGAGACATTGTCCAAGGGGTACCGGCACTTCAAGCTCAAGGTGGGCGGCAGTCTCGAGGGCGACAAGCGGCGTCTAGGCATCGCCCGCGAAATAATTGGCTTCGACCGCGGCAACGTCCTCATGGTGGACGCCAACCAGGTGTGGTCAGTGCCTGAGGCAATCGCGTACATGAAGGAGCTGGCCGAGTTTAAGCCGTGGTTCATCGAAGAGCCGACGTCGCCTGACGATATTCTTGGCCACAAGGCGGTGCGCGATGCGTTGCGCCCCCACGGCATTGGCGTCGCCACAGGCGAGATGTGCCAGAACCGCGTCGTCTTCAAGCAATTACTCATGGCAGGGGCCATTGACGTATGCCAAATCGATGCCTGCCGCTTGGGTGGCGTCAATGAGGTGCTCGCCGTGTTGCTCATGGCCAAAAAGTACGGCGTGCCCATCGTCCCCCATTCCGGCGGTGTCGGCCTGCCCGAGTACACCCAGCACTTGAGCACCATCGACTATGTCGTTGTAAGCGGGAAGCAGTCCGTGCTAGAGTATGTCGACCACCTGCACGAGCACTTTTTGCATCCGTCTGTCATTCAGGACGGATTCTACCAAACCCCGACCGAGCCAGGGTATAGCGTTGAGATGAAGGCCGAGAGCATGGACCGGTTTGAATACCCCGGTAAGGAGGGTAGCTGGTGGAGGAGCGAGGAGGCGAAGCCGATATTGGAGGGCGAGAAAATTTAACCGAATCGTGGTTTGTCGTTGTTTCTTTGTTGTTACCCGGAACCTAGATCTCCCTTTAATATGCCGCTAGGAATCGGTTTTCATTGGTACGGCGGTATGGTCCGGCTCTGAAACGGCACCAAATTTGGAGCTTTTCGTTTTGATTCGCGATCACCCCTTGACGTGTCCAGCCGTAGCGACCTCCAAGATCTCCTCCTCCAGCCCCGCCACATGGACAACCGTTATTCCTGCGTCCTCGAGGCTTTTCTTCCCCGTGTTCTTGGCGACAAACGTCTCAGGCTCCATGACGCCGACGTACACGGTCCGGATCAGCCCCGCTAAACGTAGGACTCGCTCAACGCAAGGCAGATTCCCGCTCAGTCGCTTCGAGCAAGGTTCAACGGTGGTGTATAAGGCTAACTGCCGCGGGAGAGATGGAGCATCGCGGAGATTCTCTTCGTCCACCTGGTACTCTTCGGCCAGCTTAAGAAAACATGTCTGCTCGGCGTGCGTGTTGCCAGGAAGCTCGAGTGTGAAGCCGGTTGCGAGGATCTTGTTAGTTGCGGTGTCTATGACCACTGCGCCCACGCGGTAATTGGTGGGCTTCGGGGGCGATTTGCGTGCCTGCTCGAGGGCGAGGCGCATGTAAGCTTTGTGGTCGTCGGGTGCGATGGTGGCCATTTTCCAGCTTTATTGGGTCTGTTGTTTGTGAGTTGGGAGAAGAACGGACAACCCCCGAGTGATTTGTGGAAAGCTGCAGAATGCTTGGTACAGTGTAAATATCGACCAATTTCTAGGCACCACACTGTAATACGCACTGCCCTGTCGCGGCAGGCAACGCGACGCGTCTCTCAATAAACGATTCGAGGGCCAGCTTCCAGCCTTCCCACCCACTTACCACAAGCAGACAAAACACAACCAGAATGTCAGACCACGAAGACAACGACGATCTCATGGACGGAGGGCCGCCCACAATCGACCCGTACGAGGTCCTAGGGCTCGAACGCAGCGCCAGCGCAGGCGAGGTCAAATCGGCGTATCGCAAAACAGCTCTCAAAACTCACCCAGACAAGGCCGCCGCCGATAAGAAAGACGAGGCCAAAGAGAAGTTCCAACAAGTCGCCTTTGCGTACGCCGTACTTTCTGACCCAGCGCGGCGCAAACGCTACGACGAAACTGGCTCGACCTCGGAAGCGGTTGTCGATGCCGATGGTTTCAGCTGGAGCGATTTCTACAGAGAGCAGTTCCGGGATGCCATTTCGGAGGAGGCGATCCAGAAGTTTGCGGCGGAGTACAAGGGGTCAGAGGAGGAAAAGGACGATGTGTTGGCCGCGTACGAGGAGTTTGAGGGTGACATGGATGGCGTGTACGAGAGTGTCATGCTGAGTAACGTGCTGGAAGATGACGAGCGCTTCCGCGCGTTGATTGATGCCGCAATCGAGGCTGAGGAGGTCGAGCGTTTCAATGCGTACGTCAAGGAGACTAAGAAGACGCGGCAGTCCCGGGTAAAGGCGGCTCGCAAGGAAGCACAAGAAGCAGATGAGCTGGCCAAGGAGCTGGGTGTCTACGAGAAGCTGCGCGGGGACGGGAAGAAGAAGCAGAGTAAGAAGGACGCGGAAGCTGGCCTGGCCGCGTTGATCCAACGGAACCAGGCATCCAGGGCCAGCGCGCTGGATATGCTAGCCGAGAAGTACGGTGCTGTGCCCAAGGCAAAGGGCAAGGCGGCTGGGAAGGGAAAAAAGAGGGTGCTAGAGGAGCCGGATATTTCGGAGGAGCAGTTTCAGGCGATACAGGCGGGTATGAAGAAGAAGCGAAAGTAGAGAGACGGCACGAGACTGAGGGCAATGGGAACCTGGGGTATTGGCTTGATTAGGTAGGGGATCTGGTAGGATGGTCATGGCGCATAGCTTAACAGCTTGGTATCGGCGTTGTTGCTCGGAAATTGAACTGGAAATTCACCACACCTCAATCACATGCGTTCATTGACCTTGGACTTGCCATTTTGCTTCTCTAGACGCTCGAGGTTGGTCTCATGCTTCCTCGGGCCGATTCGACGGATCATCGCCCGGGTCGTAACCAATCTGGTGAGCTAGATATGTTTCAACTAAGTTGTTTTCTTGATGGATGGATGCGTGCGCTGCCTTGGCTGTGTAGGTAACGTGAAGACCATGAATGACCCCACACACTGAGCCATTGTGGTGCGTCACCTGGCCAACACGCACGGGCCATTTTATCTGATCTTGCTCGCGCCTGAGCTAGGCGGGGAGTCCACGGTGTTACTTCAAGCTTCCCAGACTTCAAATGGCAAGCTCATGTGCCAGGCAGCCAACGCGCCCGGCACGCCCGACCGGAAGCCCACCACAGACATGACTTGCCTCATTGTTTTGCGATCTACTAGTTTTCGAGGCTACATGCTAGCGCACCCGCTGCAACGCAAGGTACCATGACCGACGCGACCATTTGCGACATCTACCCACAATACTGCTTCCACCTGTCGCCCACCATCAACCGCTGGTGTCATTTCCAGGCCTGTGATGTCTTGACACTAAGGGGCCATACGGGCTTCGAAGGTATGTCCCCAAAACGGAAGAAGAGAGAAAGGAAACCAGGGATCCTCCACCACAAGAGGCTACTGTCTGTTGCTAACTCGCGCGTGTCCCTCCAGGCCAGGATGTCTACTTTTATCTCAATCACCCGATCAAATGGGTGCGCGTTTCCGGTGTCGTGGTGTCGGTTGATGAGCGCGAATGGGCTCGCTTTTACATGATTGATGACGGCAGCGGGGCAACCATCGAATGTGTCGTCAAGGTCGACCCCCAAGCAACGCCTGGAATTACGGTGGATGCCACGACGGCGACAACAAAGCAAACGCCAGCTGCAGGACAGAACCGTTCCGTAGTCATCGACCGGCCGATCGACGTCGGCCACGTGCTGGATATTAAAGGGTCTGTCCGCACGTTTCGCAATAATAAGCAAGTTTACGCCGAAAAGATCGTTCACCTTCACTCCACCGATCAAGAGATAGTGTTCTGGGAGAAAACGGCGCAGCTCAAGTTGGAGGTGTTGTCCAGTCCCTGGGTCTTGGATGAGCGAGTAGTGAGACGGTGCAGGAAGGAGGAAGAAGGGCGATTCCGCAGTCAACACGGCCGGCAAGCTGGGGAGCAAAAGAAGACAGGATTGGAGAAGTCTTCGGTGAAGACAGCGTCTCGTGAGGAAGGACGGGCGAGGAAGCGCAGCCGGGACACGACCCCTGGCTCAGCCCTGCCCATCAGGAAGAAAACGGGGCTAGAGAGGGCTGCGCTGCGGGTAGAAGAGATTGAGGAAAACATTCAAGTGGGGAAAACGGTCCCTGGAAACGGGGTGGAAAAGAGAACGGGCCTTGAGCGGTCAACCGGTCTGGAAAGGAATATGGGCCTGAACAGCAAAGCAGCCCCAGAAAGTCGACCGAAATTTGAGAAGAAGACCGGGCTAGAGGGGCTGAGCGTACCCGAGCGAAAAACAGGATTGGAGCGCGAGAGTGGTCTAGAGAGAAGAAGTGAGTCTGGGAAAGCAGTCGGCTGGCAGCGAAAGACGGGGCTGGAGACAAAAACTGCGCTGGAGAAAAGGACCGGTTTGGGGGGGAATTCGGACCCGGTGAGGAACATGGGACTGGGAAACAAGACAAGGTGGAACGCTAGCCAGGAGCGACGGACGGGGTTAGAGAGGATGGGATCATATCGTAGAGCGGAAACGGAAGCCCGAGACGGAGGCAGCGAAAGTATGGGGCCCCAAAACCCTTATCGAGAAGGATGCCCGCCGCCACCTCGACCGGTCAGGTTGACGGGGCTTGAGAAAAAGCGGCATGTCGAGCCCATCACAAGACAGATTCCAGTGACGGGCAAATATGACGCCCTGGGGCTCTAAATCGGAATGCTCACATTTTCTCCAACTGCGCACGCACGCATTAGTACACACCTTGTCTCACACCTTGCGGGGATATCGCTCTATCCTGTTTGCCCTGGAGCTAGTGGCCTAGCATGACAAGTTATTGGCCTGCGGAGCTTGCATCTCTGACGTACACCGTGCTCTCTACGTCCGTTTGGTTGGCTGTCAGAAATCGTGCTCTTACACAGTGAACGTCCTCTTTTGTTGCGCCGAGGAGGCCGACACGAAGGGACTATATCGCCTTTCTACCAGCAATACAATGCCCAGCCCAATCCAACAAAAATTCATGAAGAAATTTGCCCGCTACGGAGCATGATGACTTGTTTGCTCGAGGCGGTTCTCCTCATACAGGCCGTCTTTATGGCACTTTCTCAACCGGCCTTTTGTCCATTGGAAATTCCCATGGCTGCGTTGCATCGCCTTCTCATGCGAAAAGCCGGTTCGAGAAGGATGATCTTCGATCTCGCGCATCTTAAAATGGCACCATAGCATGTCACTAGACAAGGATGGTGGGGGAGGTGCTTGCCTCACATGGTTCTGAAGTTGACCTGGGGACCAGTGTACCATCCTTTTGACTGGCAAAGAGGTGTAGTGCTTAAGACCTGTGGATCCACTTCGAAGCAACCAACTTCCAGGTCAGAAGCAGGACCTGACTTTAGGTATGGAAACATGGAATAAAGCTCTTTACAGCTTTGAAATATTTATTAAGATGCCTCCCGCCCCTTGGGACACCACCTCGTCAACTTGATACTCAACACCTACCACACTTCAGCCCTTATCAACGGTCCCATTGAGCTTCTCCTCGCCTCGTTCCGAACCCCCTTTGTTTTCCTTGTACATAGGTACCTCTCTCTTATTCCCGGTTCGTATATAACCAAGTTTCCCCTCGTATTCCTTTTATCCTCAATCCCGAGCGCCTCTTCCGGTTTCTCTTCCTGAAACAATATCAAGGTGAGAAATGTTCCTCTGTTGGATTGAATGAAATCAGACGGCCCATGCCCGAATCCAGACCAATATTTAGCCCCACCTGTGCAGAACTCCAGTCAGCCACAACGACGATCCCCTACCTGCAGAGACCGCGTTTAGGTTGATCATGGCCGAAACAAACATAGGGCTAGCCGCACTGGCCAAGACAAGACGCTTTTATCGGGCCAGAAACTCAAGGGTCGTCAACATTATATGATGAGCCGGTAGTCCCGGGTTCAAGTGAAGATGGGTTCCCAGGCGTATTCCCAGATGCTGCATGCATCGCTAACTCACGATGGGGCGGATATGGCGGTTAGCGGCCGCGTTGTTAACCGCGTTGCAGGTTGTCACGTCTCTTCCGGTATCAGAAGAGGACCGCAATAATATCAACCGTTACCCTTCTTCGACAACCCTATCCGCGCATCTCCCGGCAAAAACAGTTCAAGCCGTTGCCAAAACTCCGGCCAAAGTTATCACGAGCGTTGGCCCAGACGGCACCGTTCAGATCCTTCCCAGCAGAACCACTCCGGCTCCCGGCTTCATCCCTTCTGAGCTTGAGACCCTTGGGCACGTCACCGCTTGTCCGCTCTTAACAGACCTGATCCCCGAGCCGACTGTGATCATATCCATCTCATTGCCCATCTCGGTGGGCATCAGCTTCAGCATGGGGTCCTCATCAAGCGTGCCGACGGCGAGTTCAGACATCTTTGCCGATCCCATTTCCACGGATGCGCCACTTGCAAATTTCGCCAGGAAGGACGACCACCCTGTGCCCCGACAAGGCATTACCAACAAGAACGGTCCCATCGGGACCAACAAATTCTACAACAACTTCCACCTCGGGAACCAGACTACTCCAGCTTACCTGCACCCGTACTCAGTCGCCTGGGCTCGGGGCCAGGGAGCCGCAAAGAGCTGGGGCCTCGCCGTCTCCCACATCGATGCCCAGCAGCGGGTCTACGGCCAAGCCAGCCCTGGCACGGGGGCCGTGTCGTACTTTATCAACCCCATTGGGATCCAATCCGTGATCCTCTCGGCGAAAGAGCTTGGAAGCGGCACTGTCCTGAACACCGACGCCCTGACGGACTTTTCCGCGCAAGTTAACCTGCTCCCCAACACCGGTGGCACTCCTGCAGTGAGGTTCCCTCTAGTCCAGGGCTCCGGCTTCATCACGGCCTTGTACGATGGCGCGGTTCCGGTGCTCCAGACGGGCGTCTACTACAGGACCGTCACTCGCGCGACGACGGACCCCAAGCAGGGCATCACCAAGTACAAGCTCGTTTTAGAGGACGGGGCGACCTGGCTCGTATATGCCTACCACAGCAAAGGGAATCCCCTAGATCTCGAGGTGGTCGACAACACGTTGGCCCAGGCCAAGGGCCCGTTCTCCGGTACCATCCAGGTGACTAAGGATCCCGGTGGTGGTGAGGCGGTATTTGACAAGGCTTGCGGCGCATACCCAACCGGGGTCCAGCTGTCTGGTTCAGTATCCGGTGCATCGGGGTCATACACTCTCGCCTTCCAGAAAGCCGGTCTCAGCGACACTGCACTAGCGATGTTTGCGTTGCCGCACCACCAGGACTCGTTTGACGGCGCCACCAAGGGGAAGGTGACCAGCGTAAAGCTGCAGACCACGACCAAAGGTATAGCAGCCGCGGTCATGGCGGACAGCTGGACCCTGGTTGAGTCAAATCTGCCGACGAACATTGGGTTCCTGCCGTGGACACCGCAGACTGGCAGTCTCAGCACCCTTTCGGACGCTACCAAACAGTTCATCCATACGGTTGCGCAGCAGGAGGTATCGCAGAATATTCTGGATCAAACGGATCAGAATTCGATGTACTTCAGTGGGAAGGTAAGGAGTGTGATAACAGAGGTCGGAAAACCTTGGCTTGGATGAGAGCTGACGAGTTGTGTGTACGATGGCAGGCATTGGCCAAATTTGCTAGTCTCATCGTGGCTACCAAGGAGATGCTGGATGATCAGGGGCTGGCCCAGGCCGGGCTGGATCAGCTAAAGAAGGCATTCTCGCGGTTTGCGCAGAACACACAACAATATCCGTTGGTGTACGAAAGTGAGTGTTGACCCCCGCGTCCCTTCTCCCCTCTTACATCATGCCGCTGGTCTCCTGAATTCGGCGTCTAACAAACACAGGCGCATGGGGCGGCATAGTGTCGTCTGCGACGTACTCGACAGGTGACACAGGGGCTGACTTCGGCAATACGCTGTACAACGACCACCACTTCCACTGGGGCTACTTCATCTACACGGCCGCCGCCATCGGGCACCTGGACCCGTCATGGATCGACGCCAATAAGGCGTATGTTAATCTGCTCGTGCGTGATATTGCCAATCCTAGCACGCAGGACTCCTATTTCCCTCTGTGGCGATCTTTCGACTGGTTCCACGGCCACAGCTGGGCTCATGGGCTGTTCGACACGCTTGATGGCAAGGACCAGGAGTCGAGCTCGGAGGATACGATGCATGCATATGCGCTGAAGATGTGGGGATCCGTCGTGGGTGATGCGAACCTGGAGGCTCGGTAAGTTGAATAAGTGGACTCCTTTTGTCCTGGGTTGATACCCATACCTTTTATCTCAAACACCAAACTAATGCTTCTGTCCTTTGTAGAGGCAACCTGATGCTCGCTGTCCAAGGCCGTTCCCTGCGCTCCTACTACCTCTACACCAGCGCCAACACGGTCCAGCCGCACGAATTTATCGGGAACAAGGCGGCCGGCATCCTGTTCGAAAACAAGATCGACCACACCACCTACTTTGGCACCAACATCGAGTTCATTCAGGGCATCCACATGCTTCCCCTGCTGCCGCACACACCTTTCATCCGCACACCGGACTTTGTGCGCGAGGAGTGGGATACCTACTTTAGTCAAGGGCGAGTGGATGCCATCCAGGGTGGGTGGAAGGGCGTGTTGTGGGGGAATTATGCGACGATTGATCCCAAAGGGGCGTATACCTTCTTTTCTGGCGGTGGCGCTGCTGCTGGTGCAAGGGGTGAACATCCCAACAAACAGCAGGCTGTGGGAAGGGCTGGGTTTGACCCGGGTTGGTTGGATGGCGGGGCAAGTTTGACGTGGTATTTGTGTTATTCTGCTGGTGAGTATTCCCTTCATTTCCCCCTTTGTGATTTGACAACTAACGAGTTGTATTGTAGCGTTGGGCGGGCTCTGAGCGGGTTCGTTGCTCGATATCCTGTAAGTTGAGCTTTTGTTGAGTTTCTTATTTGGTGATCCTAGTCTCCGTAGGAACGGTCCGACAGACCTATGAGGTTACAATTGTGGGAAGATAAATGTAGGGAGACGGTAACGCCGTGGTGTGATGGGAGGCCACTCACATTCTTTGGTACTGTACATATTGCAATTCTCATAATATTCAATAGACACATCCCCTAGGAAACTGTGCCTGCTAGCCCTATCACCAGGCTTGACACCGTAATCCATAGGGGGAAAATACTGAAGGTGTACGCATCGGGAAACACGGGGTGCGCTGAAAGATTAGTACTTGCAAATGGTGGATTTCTTGAATGAAAGTGACAAATTCCAGCCAGAGAAAGTTACTGGCGCTCTCACGCGACAGTCCCTTTGACTCAATCCATGTTCACAATGTGAGCATATGATTGTAGCCCTGAGTCACACGCACCCCTGGTCAGCATAGGAGAAAATGGTTCGATTATTTTTGGTGACGAAAAACAGGTCACTTCTTGGTCGCGCTTTCCTATCATGCGAGGCAAGTCCTTTGTTGTGGAAAGGTGTCGTCAGGTCAGGGTTAGGGCACATGATACGCTGCAGGGTCCCGCCACAACAAGTTAAGATCTGAGTGAGTGAAGAGGCAGCGGTGCCTGAACAGGAGAATTTCGACCGAGGGCAAGAAACAATTGACGAAACGACAAGAACATTCGGCTTTAAGTTCCATTCCATCTCCGGGGCTAATCTCCCTTGCGCCTCACGAAGCCGCACATGATATCCCACATCGCCATGCAGCCCCAATCTGGATCGCCCATTCGGGCTGTAGGCGGGTTGACTGCCGGCCGCCCCCAGTCCACCACTCCGCAGCGCTGTGCCGCACATCAACGTCCGGGCCTATCGGGGATGGTGACACAGCCGGGGCTTGACCGTCAGGCCTCTAGCGGCCAGCCTGTGCATTCTTTGTACTGTCGTGTCTGCACATGCCCCCCCTGACCAATCTACCGTATGTCAATCCGAGAGGTCGGTAGTGAAACCAAACATGGAAGGCTACCTACGGTGGCATTTAACTGCGAATGACTGCAAACGCCTGGGATTTACAGTCCCTGGGCAGTAAAACTTTTCTACCAGGTGAAGAGGCACAACGTATCCGACCTTGACACAAACATATTGTACTACCGATAACATATAAATTGACTACCTCAACTAGTGTAAGACCGGGTGTATGATCCTCAACGTGATTGATGAACTGATACACTGTAATAAAAGGAATATGACTGACAACAGAATGGATAATATAATCGAAAATCTTCAAGCTACCTGGCGTACCTATCCCGACAGTTACTGTTAAAGACCACCGTACAAGGGCCCACTCCAGCGGGGCGCACTGCTGCAGTTCAGGAAGGGCCAACCCTCACAGCTTCCTGGCGTCCTTCTCAGGCACCTCTGGAGTCTTGACCATTTTTTGTTGGCGAGTTTTCTCCCCGTTGTCAAAATCCCGGCAGCTGGACTCAAATGTCGATAACCCTCCCGGTGTGCTTGTGAGCCGCATGCGCTCCACCCCGCCAACTCCGTTGTCTTTTCCCACCGCTCGCTCAATTAGGTCCTTGGCCAACCTCGTACACGCTCCGTCCTCGCCCTACCGCCAATAAATACACCTCTCACGGCCTCCTAACATGCCCTCAACTGTCTCGACGTCGTTCGAGTCAAGCGAGAGCCAGTCATCTCAGTCGGCCCCTATCCCACTCCATGACTTTCTCAGTACCCACGATGACCAACACTTTGTGTGGGACGACGCAGACCGGGAGACATCCCCGGAGTGGCTGACTGCAGTCGACGCGGCTGGGCTCAACGCTAAGAAGCACAAAGTCTTCAACCATGGCGGCAAAGCGTATCTAACGCCGCCGGACCCTTTTGTCCAAATCAAGGAACTCGGTGACTCGGGCTCCACCATTGTGTACAAGGTCACCGCGCCAGAGACCTCCGCATACCGCCGGGCCCTTGCCCTCAAGGTTATCGTCTGCAAGGAAAGCTCCCGGCCTCCGGGGCCCGACAGCAAAGCTCGCAGCGATGCGTTGAAGGAAGTCAAAACCATGTCCGAACTCCGGCACCCGCATATCGTCGCATATGTGGCCTCTTTTGAGGATTGCTGCATCCAACCCCGGGAGATCAGGCAACGGGCGCCTCGGCCACGGCAAAGACCACACAATATGGTGGCCTTCCGTGTGAACCAGCGGATCAAGAAGCATATTCTCGGAATCGCCATGTACCCACCAGCCCAATGCAACCTTCGCGTGTTTATGGAAGAAGTTTGCCAGGCTCCCGAGGACGTCTGGGAGCGGCAACACTTGTACACGTATTTTGGCTGTCTCTCCCAGGCCGTCGCGTACCTTCACCGGCAAAGCATCCAGATCCGCCATAAAGACATCAAACCTGATAATATTGTCATTGATGAGTTCGGCTTGCCTGTACTCACCGACTTCGGTCTCTCGAGGCATTTTGAAACAGGCAAAGCGTCAGAAGGGCCTACCCCTAAAACCCTGAAATATGCCGGACCAGAGGCTATATATGAAGCGCCTCGGGACCACCACTCTGATATCTTCTCCCTAGGCTGTGTCTTTCTTGAGATGGCCACCGTGCTACTGGGTCACCCCACTGAGTTTGCCGAAGAGCAACTCTCCATCAACACCCTGGACAGTGCCGATGCCCGATCCATCTCCTCCTCCGGCACTGGCACCAATACAGAGTTCAAATACTGCGACGTCTTGCGGAATCTCGACGCCTATCTCGACATCCTCACTCTCCTCGCCCGTGGCCCCGTCACCGATACCTCGGCTTCCTCTTCCCTCACCTTGACCCCGTCTAGACCTGCTGCGACCCCTAACTCGACACCGAGGCCACCTCCTGCTACTACTTTACCCCCAGATCCAGCGCTTGGAGCGTCTGTTAAAGGCGTCCTTGCCGTCCTCCCCCACATCCGCCGTATGATGGATCCGGTCCAGACGCGGCGGCCAGATGCTGACCAGCTGTACCCTTTATTCCGCCATTTATACGACATCCACGACAAGCCCGGCCCCTGCTTTAACTGCGAGGAAGAGCGTCGCACGGGGAACGCGCTACCGAGTCGCAGTGGGAATGGCAGCCCAACCCTGAGCCGTGGTGTCGACGGGGTGGGGTCTAATGGATCCCAAGGGTTGGCAAGGAGAAGCACGGCGGCGTCAACCATGTCAACGGCTATGAGTATGGTGGCCGGTAGAAATTCACTGTCATAAGAGGTCGTCGAACGGTACGCCAAGGTCATCGAGACCAGCGGACACGGGGAACATGATGACTCTCAAACAACGATATGATGGGGCAGATAGTTGTGATAATGTTCAAATTTCCTCCTGTGCTAAAACGACGGGGACAGGAGCATCCACTTGCATACCTAGGTAGCCCGTTCTGATGGCTCGTTGATCATATGACGATCAACACTACCTAGGGCCGGTACCACCGCAATTATTATGCCGTAGGCCCTTAAGGCCATGCCCGGGCTACATAATCGAATAATCCGATTGTAAATAATGTCAAAGTTCACTTGACAGTACAATATATAACTTCTTGACCGCACGATAGACGATGAGACGGGCAGCGTGATTTATCAGTTGAATAACGGGAAGGGTGGTAAGGCAGATACAACGTAATAGTTGAACAAAGAAATCAATATGAACAGTGGGCTCCCAATGTCTTTTAGGTGTCTTTTTCGCAATTTGTAAACCTGGTGCCATTTACACATGATGCTATACTCCACTTAGATGAACAACTGGGCATCTGAAAAATGTTTAGCAACAAGCGGTTGGAAAGGTCCCAGCCGCGATCTTCGACAAATACTCCCAGTATTTCATGAGTTCACGTCAGCTTGATGAAGGATTTATGATTGATAAAGACGCTTCAATTCCCCCCAAAGTGCCCTCCTTGAGCCGTAACTAGTTCCCGTCTTGATCAAGGGTGGAGAGACGTACCGAGACGGCGGGGTACCGACGGGAGGGTCCAGCCGAAAAAGCCCCACCCCACACAGTCTTGAACCTGAATCCACACACACCACACAGACTTAAAAAATCCATGGTGCCTGCGAGATTTTCCTGTAATAAGTCAAAAATCGAGCATGGACCGTTCAACAAATCACCTAGCCTGCCCGGCTAGCTCAATCGGTAGAGCGTGAGACTCTTATCACGCGGTCATTCAGACCAATCTCAAGGTTGTGGGTTCGACCCCCACGTCGGGCTCAATTCCCGGCAAGCGATTGCCTCTTTTTTTGCAATTTTTGCATCTGATAATTTTTTTCTTGCCTGTTTTTCGTCAAACTCTACAGTCTTGATCAACACCCAACAAACTCTTTTGCTCTCCAATTCCAATTCCCAGCGGCGCCCTTTTCTCCTCTCTTCGTCGGTGTTCCTTTTAGGAGGGTCGTCCTCTTCCGATATTCGCTCGAAGACGAGTCAGTTCCCCGTTGACCGTCGCGCTCGCCTTTTCGCTTGTCGTGCGTGTTTATTGTCGTGTTGTTCTAATCCACCCCTTGGAGTCCCGTTCGATCCTCACCGCGGTCCTCGATCTGAAAGCTCACGTAGTAGTACCCTTCGTCCACATGTGTTTCTCCGACATGTTTCCGAGAGGGCTTGTTTTCTACCGTATTCCCGGCGGCCCTTTTGCTATTTGACAATTCTTTGCATAGGAGTCAGTCTGTTTGTTTCTGTAACCTTGCCCGTATCAACTCCAGATCAGACAGAGCATCTAGAATTGCAACAATCATCTAGACCGCCACTCCTGAATCGCGGATATGAGACCATTCAACGCGCTGCAGGGCCGAGGTCGAGAGAAATCGGGGCAACTACCAGCTGCGACCTGACTCATTCCGTTTTTGGCATTCGCCTCAGGGGTTTACCCCTGAGTGCAGCCCGCTCGGGCGGCTCTTTGCCGATGCCAGAACCCCGCTGTCGTGGGTCAACCTGGACAATACAACGTTCTAGACAGCCTTCTCTGCACCGGAGGTTTGTCAGGAAGGAGTGTTGTTTGCAGTTTCCTCTGGTCTGGTGACCATCTAAATGTGTGTTTGAGGGCGGTGCAATCCCAAGATCGGCAGAGTCTAGGCAGTTGAAAGTTGAACGTGCTCTATCACGTAACCTTCTCGTAGTACAGTCTCGGGGCAATCACATCCACAAGCAACCGAGGAATGGCGGGGGGTTGAGGGGAAACAACTTAGGGGCTTCACAATGAGGGTTGGAGGTAAGACGTCAACCTACTACACTATGTAGAGATTCCAACGCCGGAGCTCTCTTTCCTGTCGTGGCGTGAAACGGTCCGGTGATCGACGATCCATAGCAAGAGGGTATCCAATTTTTCGATTGCTCGATTGTCAACGAATTCGAGACTTGGGTGCGGAGTAGTTGGCGGGGTTGGCTGCGGGGTTAGATAGAGGTGGGGTCCCGTGGCTTTCACTTCCCGTAACGATGGCCAATTGCCTGTAAGACAGCCGCCCCCCGCAAAGAAAACCCACCAATGGTTAGGGCCGAGGCTCAAGCTGCCCTGGAAGGAAGAAGCAGCCGTGGTGCGCCGCCTTCTCAGCCAGCGCAGAAAATTAAGCCCGGAGGCAGGCTGCGCAGGTAAAGCACCGCACCAAACAACCACCTGCCCACGCTTTTTAAGGAGACCGCTGCCCCCAATGTGCGCGCGACCGATTTGGCGGCTACTGGTTCCTCGAGCAGTCGAAGCCGGAAATTTCAATCCGTGGAAACGGGCCACGCCACAACACGCATCACAGCGGAGTCGCTCTTGGAGCAACTGCGACGGATCGCACCTCCTCTCGACAAATAGCTAGGGCCACGCCTTGGATGACGTACCCCCCTCCTCTGTCATCCTCCCCCCCAGCATCCCCAGATTCGACCTGCTCCACGCCCCACGCCGGCCCCCTTTATCAATGCTACGCCGTCCGCAATCGAAACCAGCCAGAATCCAGACCCAAGTTCAAACCCAACCAAGAACACTCCGCCGGTTTTTCCAACACTGTACTTCCCTTTTCAATCGCACGCCGAAGACACCAATCCAGGGACAACAACCTGTCCAAGTCACACCTACAACTGATACACACACCATGGTACATGTGCCAGAACGTAACCCAACTCGTTTCGATGACACGCCATTTAACGGGCCCCCTACCCTAAACCTCGAGAGCCTTCTAATGAAGCCCGCCGTGGACACGCCTCGGACACTCCCCGACGGCACACCCACCCTCCTAGAGGAGACCCGCCTCCCACAAGGGATACTCGTGACAGAAGACTCGCAGAAGGAGCAGTGGTATGTTGGCAGCATTGACCAGGGCACCACTTCGTCTCGCTTCCTCATCTTCAACGGCGATGGTGAACCCGTGGCGAGCCATCAAATAGAGTTCAAGAACCTGTACCCCAAGTCAGGGTATGTTTGCCGCTCCAACGGGCCCCGCATTATCGCCCCTTCCCCGACAGGGTCAGAACACGTAAAATGGTGCTAACAACGACGAATTATAGATGGCACGAGCACGATCCCCATGAGCTTGTTGACTCCGTCGAGAAATGTATCGAGGGGGCGATGAAGCAGTTTGTCGAAAAGGGTCACTCTAAATCAGATGTTCGTTGCATTGGCCTCACCAACCAGCGCGAAACCACAGTTGTGTGGGACAGCAAAACCGGCGAGCCACTCTACAATGCCATTGTATGGCCCGATACTCGGACAAACTCGATTGTGCGCGAGCTCAAGGGGCGCGACGGAGCTGAGAGCATTACGGATCTTTGTGGACTTCCCCTCTCTACCTACCCCAGTAGCGTCAAACTTATGTGGCTCCTCGAGAACGTCGAGTCGGTCAAGCAAGCGTACCAGGAGAACCGCCTCGCGTTCGGCACGGTCGATTCGTGGCTTATCTACCAGCTCAACGGCGGTGCTAAAGCCGAGAAGCCCGTTCACGTCACCGACAGCACCAACGCCAGTAGGACTATGTTTGTGAACCTACACGACCTGCAATACGACGACAAACTTTTGGGGTTCTTTGGCATCGACAAGTTCAAAGTGCAGCTACCCAAGATTGTCCCGTCGTCGGACTCGGAGGCTTTCGGCAAGCTCGCTAACGGGCCGTTGGCTGATGTGCCCATTACCGGATGTTTGGGTGACCAGTCTAGCGCCCTGGTCGGCCAATGCGGCTTCAAACCCGGTCAGGCTAAGAACACGTATGGAACTGGATGTTTCCTCTTATACAACGTTGGGGAGGAACCCGTCATCTCCAAGCACGGCCTTCTCTCGACGGTGGCTTACGACTTTGGCCGCGGCCAGAAACCGGTGTACGCCCTAGAGGGCAGCATCGCCGTCGCTGGCTCGGGAGTCAAGTTCCTCCAGAATAACCTTGGCTTCATCAAGGATTCTAGCGAAGTTTCCACGCTCGCTGAAACAGTTTCTGACAGCGGTGGTGTTGTGTTCGTCACGGCTTTCAGCGGTCTCTTTGCTCCTTACTGGATTGACGACGCCAAGGGCACACTCTGTGAGTTGAATTTTGATGCGTTTTTTTTACTTTGGAACACGACTAATTCCCTGTGCAGTCGGCGTCACCCAACACACTAACAAGGGCCACATTGCTCGCGCCACCCTCGAAGCCACCTGCTTCCAAACTCGCGCCATCCTCCAAGCTATGGAGAAGGACTCAGGACAGAAACTCGAATCTCTCGCCGTCGATGGTGGCTTGTCCGCCTCGGATCTCACCATGCAAACCCAGGCAGACATCACTGGTATCCCGGTCAACCGCCCCGGTATGCGGGAGACCACTGCTCTAGGAGCCGCCATTGCCGCTGGTCTTGCTACCGGCGTGTGGCGGAAACTGGATGAGCTCAACGAGGTCAACCAAGTTGGTCGGACCGTCTTCGAGCCCCAGATGGACAAGGAGATTGCCGAGAAAATGTTCAAGAGGTGGGAAAAGGCTGTTGAGATGAGTAGGGGTTGGATGCATGAGGATTAGGCAAGATGCCTGAGTATATGTGTGCTTTTTGATGACGGCAAGCGAGTGGTTTTGTCTTGAGCGGCGTTTTGCATGATCCATGGTGGGGGGGGGGGAGGGCATTCAGCGATTTGAGGCTTGGAATGGATGTCTTGGGAACTTAACGATTATCTGGCGTTATTGGGGTTCATTGGCCGGTACGATACTTCTTCAGTCAAGGCCAACAACACAACGGGCATATTTGGATGAACTAGCGGGGCAGTGCAGCTGCCGTTTAGTTCATTCCTGACTGAGATTTAATACGATAATGGGAATCTACTCTACATATTAGTGTTCTATTTGACTGTCTGACTGTCAACGCCCATGTTTGTAAGCTATCAAACCTGGCTACCTACCTTCAACGTCCTCAACTACTCATGTAGGTATAAATAATGGCGAATATTGATCAGTTCCTTAAGATTCTCCAAGTCTCTAGGTTTTCCTTATCGTTTGCCTCTTCAACTGTCGGCTTAACCCGGGGGCGAAACTTCAGCGACCCTTGCTCCACCCCTATCACAAGGGAGTTTCCAATCCTCTTTAATTTGTATGGCTGTTACTCTACGTCATCTGTAGACTAATGAATCTGCAACGACACCTAGAAGAATTCAGTGCTTACAGAATGCAGTGTCCTTATCGGTGCGAACACTCTTTCGCCACCAATCTAGATATCAATTTGCTGTTGAACACCAACACCGTCAGAGGTTAAAAGGGGGAATTGGTTAACATAGTTTACGTAGGTTAACAAGCATGACATGCCGAGAATGATTATCCCTAACAACCAGGTTGAACTGACTTACAACGCCCCGAATTCGTGCAAACAACTTTCGACTTAGGGAGAAACCACAACCCTGTAGCCCGCCACCCTATGATGGCTTTTCTGTTTCTGATTTTTATCTACTGTAGTAAAGCTGGTCACCGATGAGTTGAGGGCAATGGGTGAGGAGAGGGGGGCAAAGGGGGGTGTCTACGTATTCACATGAGTCTTTGGGGATCCACAGGCAAGTCCACATCTCCACGGATCAATATAGAAAGATTTGTTGACGATCATCTTAAAGTCGTCATCCTTCTTGCCGTTTTACTTACTGCGTAGTGTTGTCTTCCTTTTTGTATAGTGCCTCAATTCGTGGAGGCTGAACGTCGGTACGCATGGCGGCGTTAGGAGGCCCAGTTTATTTCTTCTCGAATATCCATTTTGTGTCCCGCAACTGCAACCATCTAGTGGTATCTTAGGTGGGCGGTTGAGCCCATGTGGTACAGAGGAGGCCTTTTTTCACGGATTCGGTGGTATAGAGACTCTCCATCTATGGGAGCGGAGCACTAGACACTGGCCAAATCCTTCAATGCACAGTTCCAACTTTGCCTTCGTTCGACCTACAAGTTGTGCATCACGAAGGAACACACAAACGGTTAGTAGTGCGAAGCCGGCCCCGACCTGTAGCACGGGTTGATTGTACTCGGTCGAGATGCGACAAACGGCCCAAGAGCACGAAGATAGGTAGAATAGAGCAGACAAATTAGCTCAACTACACGGCTGTGAACCCCCTCCTCCCTCCAATCCTAGGTTCCCAAGACGCCGTATCCCACTTCTCGAGATTCATAGTGTGGTATGAACTCAGTCTGCCCGCACTTCTTTGGTATATCGGGTGCAGCTTGTGTGGACCCCTGTGTTTCGTTTGTACGTTCAGTGTGACATCAGTGACCTCGGCACGCAATCTCCCAAGGCCCATCAGAGGCAGGCTACCTTGAAGCTCAGCCTAGGAATGCATGAAGATACATAGGTAATACAGGATATGTTTTTCCCTATGTAATTACCAAGAGGTTTACACCTCCAGCACTCGTCAATCATAAACCGGCCACATGTCAGTGCGTATCAATACGTACCCGTATACACTCACGTAACTTCACCATCACCTTGCTCTTCCCTTCGGGCTTGAGTGAGCTTGTCGGCTTCCCCTAGGGGCCGTAAATTCCTTGGCGCGGTTCGGAGGTTCGCAAAGGGGTGTGAAGAAAGATTCACCCCAAGGTCTGTTGAGGTGAGTATTCAGTGTGTCCTAACATACCACAAACATGTCATAGCCAAGAATATGGTTAAGCTTTGTGCATCATCTAAATCCCTCGTGAATGTTACCGAATTAATGATGCCTTCCCTTCCTTTTTACAATAGAAGCTCAGCCAGGAAATTGCTGCTCAATGATCACGAGAAACAACATGAAAGAGAAAAACAACAACCCATGCATTGAACCCATAAGTATGCTGCTTCTGTGGCTCACATGCATAGCCATAACCTCAAGACCCCGACGAAAACTTGATCAGCTCCCCAAGTTTCCCCAAGGGGAGGGGGGGGTTCATAAGGTGGGTGTGCTCCTGACTCGAGCATGCCCAAACACTGCCACACTTATTACTTGCCAGTCCCCTGTTCCTCTCGAAACTCGCTTACGATGGCCCGGTTGGGCGGTTACTTCACGATAACGCGTGTTCCGCCCTTGATGTGACAGTCACGTAAGTCACGCGAGAAGGAAATAGAGGCACGTGGTTCCATCAATGACGTTTGCATTCGCACCAAGGCCCCAGAGAGACATAGGTATTCCATGGTCGTGCCATCGGACTCGACGCCAGCCAACAAAATGCCTAAACCGACGAACATAGAGCAAGAAAAGAGGGCAGATGGAGAAAAATCCGGAATACCGCCCAGAAAATCATCGCATTCCCACTTTGCCCATACATACTAACATTTCGTCGCCGACCTCGCCTCTTCCCAATGATGGTCGTGATGATGGCCATGCTCATGGCATAGTAGCGTGAATGTTGACCCATAACCCATGACCCGCTCTACCTTTAATGCACCCCAACAATGCGTATAGATATACCCACCCATGCCTGCCTTTCTGAACACCAGTTTGATCGGTATTCCTTTCCCTAGTCTGGCCACGGTATGGTTCTGAAGCTTCGAAGGTGATATGATGGAAACAGGTGAGAAAAAGCAGGAAATCAAAAAGGATGCTTATAGATCGATCGTAGGGCGGGCGGATGCGGCGCTGTGTTGGAGAACTTGGCTCGCAAATAGCAAAAAAGATGGATTTTTCTCTTTTCTCTGTCTCGGTGGGGGGGAGAGGGGAGTTGTTTGTTTTGAAGTGCCGCGCCGTCTTCGAGTCGGTATTAAGTAGCGTTTTCAAAAGGTGATTTAAAAGGCGTAAGTTATCTCGGATTATGAAGAAAGTCAAAAAAAAGGCAGCGCCCTTGGGAGAGAAAGCCGACACCGGATATCTTAAAAATGACGCCAGCCCGGTTTACATGATAATGGCAGGGACGTCGACATTGGCCTTGATAGTCTTGTGTGGCAAGACGCTGCCGCCGTTAACGTAAATCTCGTCGCCGATGGTAACATCGTCGCCCAAGACCGTCACGTTCTCGAGACGTGCCCACCTGCCCACAGTGCTGTTCCAGCCAACAATGGTGCTCTTGACCCAAGCATGGTCCTTGACCTTGGATCCGGCCATCAGTACACAACGCTGCAGCCGAACGCCATCCCCAACCACGACGCCGGGGCCGATGGTCACGTTCGGCCCTATCCTGCAGTTCTGGCCAATCTTGGCGGTGGGGTCGACCATGACGTTGCCGCCGTGCACGTACGGTTCCGAGGATGGTACGAGCAGCTTGGAGCCCTTCTTCGCGAGGGAAGAGAGGTAGAGGCAGGTGCCAGTTAGGAAATCCTTGGGCTGGCCAACATCCATCCAAAAGCCCTCGAGGTCGAAAGAGTGGAGCTGGCCATCGGCAGCCATGGACGGGAAGGTCTCCTGCTCAATCGAGGTCGGACGCAGTTCAATGCGGTTCAGGACCGAGGTGTTGAAGATGTAGATACCGGCATTGATGCGATTGCCGACGAACTCGACTGGCTTCTCGACGAACCGGTCAATGCGGGATGGGTGACTGGGTTTGTGCACGATGACACCGTACTTTGACGGCTCCTCAACCTTCGTGACAACAATGGTGCCTTCGTCACCGTGCGATTTGTGGAAAGCGGCGAGGTCCTTGAAGGGGTATTCGCAGGTAATATCCGAGTTGAGGACGAAGAACGGTGTGTCATCCTTGCTTAATACGGCCTCCGCAAGCTTCAAAGGGCCAGCGGTGCCCAGGGGTTCGCTCTCGATGGAGATCGTGATGTTGATACCAAACTGCTTCTCGTACTGTTCGTCAGGGGGTAGGCGTGTTAGTGTTTATAAGACGTCGGCAATCTCGCTCGCGCCAAACTAGCATCCCAGGGTGTGGATTGGAACCAACCTCGGCAAGGTATTTCTCCATGATCTCAGGTCGGTAGTTCACAGCCAGCACGATGTCCGTAACACCGGCAGCAGCGAGTGCCTCAATCTGGTGAAGGATCATGCGCTTGTTGCCAAACTCGACTAGGGGCTTGGGGAGGGTGAGGGTCTGTGGTGCTTAGATTAGCCATATAGCCCATTGTTGTGTTCTCGTTCGCATTCGCAAGGGACAGCGGCGCTAATAGGGGCGAGGTGGGATGTTGCGCAACTTGGGGTCGGAAGCCATTGACGAACGTACAAGAGGGCGAAGGCGTGTGCCGAAGCCGCCGACAAGAATTAAAGCTGCATAGTGTAAACTTGTGTCAGCCTACTGCCCCAGTGCAAAACAGGGGGGGAGCAGTGCAAGCAGTGCACATATTACACTTACCCTTCATGTTTAGTTGTTGGGGAGGAACGAGCGAATTGGGCAATCGGGGATCAACGAGTGGATGAAGAACGAAAGATGTCGAGGGGATGGGTTGGCGGGGCTTTTAAAGCAGTGACTGCCGCAGGTGGGCTTTTGAGGTCACAGATGGCGGGTGTGTTGAGGAATTAGAAAAACACGCACGATCACGAGATATTGAAGTTAAGGGAGGTGGCAAGAAGTGCATAGAATCAGCTTCAACACAGCAGCAGAAGGCCACCTTTTTCTTTGGGGGCCCAACCTTAACACCCCTCGCATCGCGGCTGGCAAGTGGCCGTTAGTGGATGCCCTTTGGGCTTCACAGGGCTGCTTGGGCAGAAGGAGGAGAGCCCCTTCCCTGGGCCACATGTCCGGAGGAACAGCCAATCAGAGGGCGTCATCTTTCATTGCGAGATTGGATCGCACCACAGCGCACCGAGAACCAGCTCCCCCGGTGGGTCCCTAACTTTACTTTCTGCCGAAAACAGGGGGCAGGAACAAAAAAGTCAGGGGCTTGACCCCGAGAATACTTTCACAGCCAACGGCGCGCGCTGCCATCGCTGAGACCGGTTGACGGAAAAAGCTTGTGAGGATCAAGGACACTGCATTATTGACGAACGAGGACCTCCATTGTGACCAACTGGCCTATCTTCGCTTTCACTTTCTGCACGTTCTTGCAGTTGAAACACATGCGGGCTGCTACAGTAAGGTTTCGATGCTGCTTTCCACTTTTGGCTCCCAGCCCCAACTCGAGAGGAGCTGAAGGTGATCATCTCAAGCACTTCGGGTACGATTTGGATACTGAGACGGCAAAGGGCATGTTTCAAACCGCGACTTTTTATGTCACCAGGGTGGTGAACCCCATCGCTCAATAACGCAGAACCATCTTACCAAACCAGCTCACGGTCCAGGCGTGCAGGGCATGGCAGACTACGATTCTAGTCCCAGCTTCAAACAATGTCTACTTTGCAGGGACTGACCAGGGGGCGTCGACGAACGAGCATTCAAGAAATGAACAAAAAGTGCCGTCCCAGGGCCGAGACAAGCGTTCAAGTTATCATACACTATTGCTAGAACCACGCCATGTTTCAATTTTTACTCTAGCAACCTGAACTGGTCGTTGTTATCCAGGTCACCCCGACATATATTCATTGCCAAAAGGCTGATTTTGGCCAAGGGGCTTCAACCCCCATGAAAGTACATACCTAAAAACTGCAAAGCCAAGTAGGCTCTCAACTTTAAAAGTCTTAGAAAGGATCAAATCACAACGGCTATTTTTGGTAAAGCCGTTCAAAATTTCATTTTATACCGGTGACACTGGGAAATATATTCCCAAACCAGGCTTGGAGGTTTCGTTTGAAGATGCATCGCTTGTGACTTATCCATGGAAGGGACGTGGTGGAAATGCAAAAGACCTGCTGATCGTAGGATCTGGGCAACAACGCCCCCTCGAGGCGGCAATTGCCGGACGAGGCCGCATTTTGGCTTTCGGCGCGGGAAAACCGGCGCTCGCCCCGGGCGGGGCCGGAAAGGTGGAAAGGTACTCCACAATGAACGGAAGAGCAAGTACAATACATGCCGTAGAGAGTCACCCAGTAGCAAGACCGTCAGCTCCATTACAGTCATAGAATCAAGCTAGCCGACGACGTCTCCTTCCCCAGTCGTTTCAACACACTGACCGGACCCACCAAGCCAGCCCGGACCAAGGACCAAGAGGGGGGGTTAATAAGAGTCTGGGCTGACCCGACGATCTGGATCCGGTCTAACCGACTTGAATGGTGGATGGCCAGGGAGGGATTTGGGTTAAATATGTGTGTGTGTGGACGGCGAGCAGGGTAACATGTGTGTTACACTGACTACACACCATCTTGCTCACTCATTCACTCCCTAGCATATGTATGGGGCCTGCGATCATGTGATGGGACAACGTCATCAGGACTGGCGATCCTGTTGCTAGGCATTTAGGCACATACACTACAGGTTGAAAACCACAACGTTGCGTGTTATTCATACTTACTAGACACGAATTCAGGCGTGAATATTTCAAGACTGGTCGGGGCTGATAAGCCCCGTTGACAATGAGTATAATTTTGAAAACCTCGGCTAGCAACCCTTTTTTGAAATGTATCTCATCATCCATAATCTTCGTTGGTCATAATCGTCATGTACCGGTCAAAGAACAACACAACCCCGTGGTTTGTCGATGACCTTTCCTCCCAGTAACAAAAGCACCCACTCCAATCTTTTCATACGTCTTTCCACGAAATCACCCACCCCGCTATGAGTAAAAGCCCCAACGGGCAAAGTAAAATAAAGAAACCCCGAGTTTTCTCTCCACAGTTTAGCGCAGGCCAAGGAACGAGCAGGCCACGAGCAGATAGTGCATATCTACCCCTCTGTCCGCTTCAAGAACAAGCAGTAAGCCCGGTGGGCAAATGCAGCTCTCTACGGTTGGTTGCCTCGCAACTCGAACCACCAGCTCGCCTTTTCCCTTTTCTCCTCAAGTCCCAGCTCGTTCAGCCCAACCCGGTCCGCTCATGGTCCGATTTATTTCGCCAGCGGTCCCAACGCCCGGAGTTGCCTCTGGCAGATATGGATTGCCCTCCGTGTCTGTCTGGTTCTGTGAAACCCAGCTGGTTTTGAGAGAGAAGTGAAGAAAAGAAAAAAAGCCCAAGTGGCCGGGAATGGGTCCCTTTGTATGCAGAGAAAATCGTAAACAGGAAATCCGGAAAACTGAACGAGTTTTGGAACCGGCCACACACCCAAAGCCCGGCAGAGGCAATGTGTTGGTTTGGGAGGTTCCAATGAAGAAAGTCATGGGTCGTAAAGCTGCCAAAACGGCCGTTGTCTAAGTGGCGTCGTGTCGTAACAGGTCGTAAATCGTCGTCATAATGCAGGAAATTGGAACGCTGTCTGAGGGTAAAAAGGGAAAAGGAAAAAGAAATTCAACAAGGGAAACGGAAAACACAAAAACAACATAGCCATATCCCCATGCTAGACCGAACCAGCGTAATCTCCCAGTCCCAGGAAACGGGAAAGGATTGGCCGTTGCCACACCAATAAGGGAGGGTATAAATCCACGGCTCTTCCTGGCGCCTCCTGCACTCGCCTTTCTTTCCGTGTCGCTGCGAAGCCTTGTCCGAAATTTATATCAAATCAAATGATCCTGTTCCAAATGGATTGAGTGGTTTGAAGCTCCTGCTCCTATCATTGAGTTCCCTTTTGTCGATTGGGGCTGCTCCAGGAATACCGGTTAGGTGGTTTGGTTGGCGGATCCAATCTTGCTCGCCCTTCCGAGCGAATCTAAATGCTGGCGAGGGGTCGGTACTTGTCACACGGACATACCCAGAAAAAGTGCGGCTGCTTCAACTTCACTCCAGTGAGGTGGTCGAGCTGCTGCTGGAATGGTGTCCAGACCGGCTCCTGTGCCCGTGGCTAGAGGAGGAAGAGGATGTGTGCCGGCTGCTCTTTCTCGTCTTGCGGCCAGTCTCATCCGCGGGAAGGCCTTGGACAATTCCGTTGCGGGCAAGCATGCCTCCATTCACGGAGAAGTTCCGGCAGACCATAAAGGCACGCATGGCAGCGTTCTCCTGGGCTAGGGTCCCGGACTCGTAAGCTAAATCCGTTTGGTACTCCCGCCCGTTGACCAGGACGAGGCAGGTGTAGCCATTGGTATCGCGATAACACTCGTATGTGGGATCGTGCCAACCACGACGACGGCAGAGACCTACAAGTCACTTTGGTTAGCCGGGCACTCAATTCGTCTTCCGCTATTGGGCATTTCCTGCCCCTGGATATAAATAGGGGACACGGGAAACGAAACGTGTATGACACGAAGCAACGTGCATGCCAGCCCGACACTGACCCCTCTCGGCCCTGATAAACGTGGTCGACTAGCAGGGGCAGAAGTTTGAGAGACGGCAAACAGGGCTGAGATCTGATGTGAAGGCCCGGGGGGAGGGGCTCAGTTCAGGGACATCGTCAAGATGTGTGTGGGGGCTTGACCACGTGGGGATTCCCTCCTTCTACAAAACACCCCACCACACCGTGATGGATGTGTGGTCGTGCCAGGTGGTGTTGACAACATAAGAGCGGTCTAACACCTATTGAATTTTGGGTAACTACTTACTCTCGAGGTATTGTATGTAGAAGCCGCCCATGATGCCAATTGATTGCAGTAGATGAAACTGAAGTTGATGTGACCGTGTCAATCAACGGCTGATGCCCAGCAGCCTGAGAAAATGCGAGGTGAAAAAAAAGGAAAAGTGGGCGGAAGTGTCAACAAAGAATGTCGACCAGGATCCGGAAATTGGTGTGATGGTGAGGATGTGCTGCAGTCGAGCCTAACCTCTGGGGTGTGCGGCAGATAAACCCAAGGTGAGTGGTAAAGGACCGGGCGATGTCGTAAGTGAAAACTTGTCTCACGGTCAGGTGGATGGTGTGAGCTGGGAGAGACCGGGAAGATGTGAAGGCTGATATGCTACGTATCCAAGGCCGACGCAGGAAGGGACGGAAGCCATGGATGGGTCACCACCGGCGGAAGAAGTGCGCTTTATTGCGGCGACGAGGAGCCGGTGCGGGGCATGGGGATGGCAAAAAAAAAGCCCAGATCAGAAAAATGCAACAAGGAAATGACGGAAAGCTCGAACGGAGAGGAGAAAGGGGTCGTCAGACGCATGTCCACTGAAGAAGGAGATGCGGCTCAAAGTGTGACCCATCTTGATGTGCTGGCGTCTGTCGCTGCCAGTGATACAACCGCAGAGGCCGGGCCAACTCCACACCATCAACATGGGGGGAAGGGATGCACCCGCCGGGCAACAAGATCTCGTAGTTTGATAAGTCGGGCCAGTCTGGATTGGGGAAAGACAAGGGCCTGGGCAAGGTGCTGCAACGTCCACTCGACCCTCAAACCTCTCTCCACATGCACTTCTCGTGTTTGTTTTGGTCCGGTACCTGGGCCGGTGTATAAAGCTTCGGCTTGTTTGGGGGCTGGCTTTGTACTTTCAACAGTGGCAACCGGGACTACCGAGAACCCCGTTTGACGTCGACTCGGACACAAGCTCTCAAACAGGAGATTGGCCGGAAGAGCAAAGACGGGAGGGGGTAAAAACTCGAAAGCTCTTGGTTGTTGTTCTGCCATTCGCGCTGGGCCTTGGTCAGCCGTCGACTCCCCACCTCTTTCTTGGTTCAAGGTCCGGTGGGCGCGAAAGAAGGGATGGCCTTGTTCGTAACGCCGTGTGGTTCGGGGCAGAGTGTGGCCGAGCAGACGGGACTCCGAGGATCCTGGGTTCCCCCAGCGACCAACTTCAAAGGAAGACGCAGCTGCAGCGAATCGTCTTTTGTGGGCTCCGTCTGATGTACAGCCCGGCCCAGCCGCCGTGCCGCCCGCAGCGTCGCAAGGACATCAACGTACAAATTCCGTACATCCTTTGAACATCCGGGCCATGCTCGCCTCCCTGCCAAGCGGTCTCCTCCGCTGCGGGCAGACTGCAAGAGGATATGTGCGGCAGGTTTACGGCCTACGAGTACAGTATCAGCGTCCAGAATGACCAGTGCGGAACGGTAAGAAGGCTTCGATGCTGAGGAAAGTTAGCTACAACGCGACGCATGGGTCCGGACCATGCAGAACCGGGCCTTGGGCGATTCGCCAGACCCTCGCATCTCCGTCACGGTCGGCAGGCGACGCTCAAAACAGCACCGGGATCCGGAAAGCGGTTCTGGAAACATTCCCACCGACACCCAAACGGCACCGGGCTTGTGCAGTTGGCGAATCAGAAGCGGGCAATTCGGTTTTCTGGGACAAAAGCTCTCGCGCTGGGAACAGCGACCGGCGCTTGAGGAGACGTTTCAAGACCCACATACGGAAGGCCCTGTACGACGTGCTAGCTACTGTGATCGTCTGGATGGCGAATTCTGTTCCCCTCTCTAGCGCACCAAACAGCCCGCGGGGTGAGTTCGGAGCAGCGAGAATGACTGGCTTGAGGCCACACCACGAAGTCGGTGAAGAGGAATGAGATGCATGAACAGTGGCTGGGGGCCGGGAACCCTTGCATGTCCTGCATCTGGCCCTCACCACGAGCGGCAGCTGTGAATGGCGGACGCGCTCGCAAGGCAACTAGGCACAGGCCAACCTTAACGCTCATGCAATGATGAGTTGGCAATGCTTCCTGATATTAAAATCAAAACTCCAGGTCTGGATCGGGGCCGAGGGGGGCAAAAACATGGCGAATCGACTTCGACGAATGGTTGCACCGAAAGCGTGGCCCACGACCGGCCTAGTGCCCCACGACACTCATCCGGCGAAGCGAGGTCGGGGGAGGAGGACGCGAGGAAAGGGAAGAGACGGATGGGAAGAGGAATAGAACGCCTGAAGATCAACTTGCGCTGAAGGAGCCACAGCTAATAGAGCCGCCGGTAGAGGGCGCGAAGACTCTCAGCGATGAAGGGCAATGAGGCGGAAGGTTGAGTTCTGCCAGGCGGTGCGTGAGTTCGATTTCATGGGGAATGTGTGGTGCGGGCAGGAAATTGCCTCGACATGGGTTAACCCCACTTGAACCATCAGAACGGAAGGCACTCCTCCACAACACCTCGCTTTGAACGACGTCCCGGGCTCGATAAGGAAGGCACACGAGGAAGAAAATGCCGGGGCGGAAGGTCTAACTGAACGACGCGAAACAAGTTTTGGGGACCTGTGTGAGAGAGCCACAGAGCTAGGGAAAGCGCGATCTGGATGCACAAAACCTTTTTTTCCCTTGACCATCAATGCGAATTTCCGGTGTCTGTCTGCCACCTGAGTGGTGGGAGCCGGTCCACCAAAGCAGCACGAGGAAGACTTCTGGAATCTTCAATAGTCCAATCCGATGGGCCGCTCAACCTCAAACTCCCAAACAAAACGTCAAACAATGGTAGCAACGCCTGGTGGTTGGATCGGAGCGCTCCTTGCAAGCAGCGGGGTCCTGGTCAACCACTGACATGGGGCCACGCGGAGATCCCACAGAAGATGTCGTTGAACTCGGTTTACTATTCGTGCCCGTCTCTCCGAGAACATCAAAATGACACCACCAAATGCCCGTCAGCAACCCCGAGCGGCAATCGCTCATTCGTGGTCGCGCAGCCATCGAGGATACAACACCGAGGAGGTCCGAAACAGGTCTCCGGGACGCGCATGTTCCATCCATGCCCGCGTACGCCGTTTGTGTCAAACTCAAGACGAACGGCTGCGTATTGTGGGGATGGCAGGGCAGAGAGGGGTTCCCCAATTCGAAAGCTCGACAGGGGATGTCAATGATGAGGGGCAAAATTGAACCCCTCATGATTGCCGAGAGCTTCCCGCCCCCACAACGTCATTCTTGGGAACGGCCGCCTGGGCTCTAAACGGGACTTGTACGGCTTGCCTCAAAACTTTCTGACACCTCGCTGGAAGTACTGGTGGCGATGGCCGCGGAGACGGGCAGAACGGGAGACAGGAAATGGTGTCGGTGATAGGGGCTTCCACAATTTGGTAGCCTCCTGCCCTTTTCCGCAAGCTGCGGTTCTTTATTCCCCTGATAACTAACTAGCGGCAAATTTGTTTTCCTGCCCTTGAAATGTCCCTCCTCGAACAAGCTATGCTGCGGTGCTACCTTCGTACTGCACAAGCTCATGCAAGCGGCCGCTCAATCTGCATCCTTGCCCACTGAAGATCTCGAGGATAATAGCGGTCGTCTTCCGGAGACAAGACCGGGGTCCATCCCAAGGCCCATTCTCGCGGCCTGGTGTGCAGAACCATGGCACCAGCTGAGGTCCAACGGTGAGACAGAGAAAAAGAGAGGAAGGGCTCAATCCTTGCCATAGGGTCTGACAATTACATCGGCTAACAAGCGTATGGCAAGCAACCGCGGTACATGGCTCTTTTTAGCTAACGAAACCATGTTCGGCGGCTGGGGTCGTCTTTGCTCAACTGTGACTCAAGACCTTATGCCCCGTAAATGAAGTCCAACTGGTACTTTGGTACTTTCTTGTCTGCAACGAATCCGTCACTACCTACCTACCCCCTCTTCTTCTAGTTTGAAGGAGAGTTCTCATTTGTCCCGGGCGTGGCGTTATAGCCAGAGCTGGTGAAGAAGGGGTTTCCCTCGCATCTCGGGGAATTACCTCGTCAGAAGCGCAGGAATCGACTATCTTGGGACTGGGATTTGCCCGGTGCGCCGCATGAATGGTCTGGGGGCAACAGAACTGCATGTCGGCGCACTTGTCCTCCTGCTGGATGCCGTCGTACCAGGCCGCCAATATCTGCATGCATCAGGCCAGATCTCTTCCACATACTAGTGATCGGCAAAACAGCAAGCGAGGAGGCCAGGACGCAGTGGTGATTCCGTGAAGCCGTGGGACTGAGATGACCTCCTTTCGGGCTTAATTGCACGCCCGAGATCCAGAAATGCGGACCGCGCCTCGGGGCAGCTCAGGGGGCCAGTTTTGCTAGTCTCGGGACTAGACTGCTTCTCCCTTTCTCTGGTCGTGGATCATCCGTGTGGGTGAGTCCCACTGACGGCACATTAGCGTCGCTTGTCATACGGAGGAGGCCGAGGTTGAGAGGAATCAAAGGGGCAAAAATGCAGCAGGGCTACCATCGAAGTGTTTTTTTCTCTCCCCCATCTCCCCTCGAGCCACTCTCTCCCCAAGGTGCAGACCATACATGGTGGACGCCACCGCCCGAACAAGGGCCGTACTCCCATGCCCTGGAGTAAACGAGAAGTCGAAGCATGCAGCTCGTGAAAGATTCTCCGGGCATGCCTCGGTCACTGATAAGGTCTAGACTGATTCAACGTCTGGTTCCTGTCCCAATGGTCGAGCCTGTAAGGAGGTATATGGCCCCGGGTATTTGAGCCTGATCTCACATTCCATCATCTCATATCCAACATCAGGGACCATCGGCGCCCCCGATACCAGGAGAAGGGTCCCTCTCTCGGTGTTTCTATGATCGGTTTAAGGCTATCCCTAAGCAACGATCCGGGAACACGTGAGTAACGTATCTCTTGCAACTCATCCTAGGGGAGCGGTAACCTTGCGCCTTGGCGTCTCTCGGAGTAATGAAGCGGAAGTGATCTGGGGGGAGCCATCACATCAATGTCAACCTAAACAGCAACAGTAACGATATACGTGATAGCTTAACTTGTTTATTGGACTGTTTACTCCCCTGATACTGAGCCATCCATTTCTTAAACCCAACCGTCTTACCAAGGAGATGGATAGTTAAATAGAGAAATATCCAGCCAGTTAGTCAACGGGAGCTATCTCATCCCCGCAGCCTCGACTATTCGGCTTAGTATTCAGTGTCAACCACCCACACCCCATTTACTCGCTCCCAGAGCCCCGTTCCTTATCTCACAACACGACACCCTGTCCCTTCTCCCCAAAATATGCCCTAATAGCCCGCACACTACCCTGTGGGATGGCGTAGATCGGGTGGATTGGGCGGACGCAGTCGTCATTGTCGAAGACCCGCGGACCATCTAAGTAAGGGAGGACTGCCCACACCGCTTCGAGGTGCGCTTCTGGGTCGATGTCCTGATCACTAGGGATCTTGCTTGTTTCGGCGTCCTTGGTCTCTGCCGGAGACTCCGCCAGAGGAGGCCGCGGTTCGTCGTCAAGCTCCCACTGGTGTTGGGCTGAACTGAGACCCGAGAGAACGTAACAAGAGTGGTACGCATCTGATCCCCTATAGAAAGAAAGGAGAGGAAGGAGAGAGAAGCATGTGAGTAAGAGAGGCGCACATGATTTGTCACGGGGATCGGCACGTTAGGGGATGTGGATGTACAGGAGGCGGAAACGAGGCCGGAACAGTGGCCATCGGGCAGAGCGGGAATGGAGAGGGGAAACGGTGAAGATTGGAGGGGAAAGAGGGGGCAAGTCGACGACGTGGACTTACTTTCCTGGTTTATCGCGCAGTCCGCCCCTTTTAGTCGTGTCTTGGCAGCAGCAGAGGATATACCGGATTAGGCCCTCCCGATGGAAGAGACCATCCTCTGCGGGCGGCAGGCGGCCGCCTCTGCCGCTACTGCTGGCCGTCGTGGCCGTCGCGGTGGCCGTTGTTGTGGTCGTGGCGGTGGCGGCCGGGCCATCTGCGGCCAAGGCCCCACCACCCCCGACACGACCAACACCACCATCGCCATCGCCGGGCCGATGCCGGTCGCTCGGAGGGTTGCCGTTGAGGCATGCCTCAATGAGTGGGAAACATCCGCCAACCCAGTGGCTGTAGCAGCCGTCGACGAGCTTGTTGGTGCGGCCGGAGAAGCCGCCCTCGGGAGCGTACTGGCGTGACGACAGCCAAGAGACCAGTCGTGGAACGTCCAGATATCTGGGAAGGTTGGATTTGCAGAATTTGATCGTCAGCAGCTTGTCTGTCGTGCGAGCTTTGCCACGCGTGGGTGGGCAAAGATTGGGTGGGTGTATACAGCGTTACCAAGCACCAAGCACCGAGGACACTGCATACTTGAATGTCAATGGTGAGGAGGTATGTACGTACCTTGGGATGCTGCGGCTCGGGTGATCAAGAATTGCCAGGCAACCGAGAGCGCAGAAGGCGTACGCCCCGTGGGCCTCGACATTTGGCTGACCTGATATGCCGCCCTCGAATGTTTGGCCTGGGTGCATTAGCGTAATGGTTACAAGGTCGATCGACAAGCCTCCGAGCTGCTGACTTACATCGGCTCACGTAGTCGGCCACACCGGTGAAGAGATTCGCGTTGCTGTCTCCCGTGTATGCCGGAGACTCGGGCGAAAGATCAAGAGGCAGGCGGAGCAGTGTGATGATGACTGACGCGCAGTATGCCCCCCTGGATTGCAGTCAGATCTGTGAAAGTTCGCTGTTTCTCTTTCCTTTCTGGCCCTTCAAAACACAGCCAAAACTAACCTGATGTCCTCTTCACCACCAAGGCACACCTGGAACCCGCCATCAGGCTGCTTCAGGCTGTTGAGCCACTTCCACATGGCCTTCCTATCGATCACATCGTATGCCTCTCCACCCCCAACCAGCGCAAGCGACAGCACCACGGCATACGTCGTAGCCAAGTGCGAGAGCTGCCTGCCGCCGCCACCAAATCCGCCGGTATCATTCTGCATCGAGCGCGCCGTCACGATTAGGCCGTCGCGGTAGGATGTCACGTCCTGGCCCAGCATCACCAGTGCAGATAGGGACCAGTACAAAAACCACGGCCGGCTGGCGTCGGCAACGAGGAAACCGCCAGGTAGGTTGCCGAGGGCCATGTGCAAAAAGCGGACGTGGCGGTCGCGGGCGAGCTTGGGCACGCCGTGTTCATTTCGAGTGACGAGAGGTTCGCGGGTGTTGAGTCCGTCTAAAAACTTCATACACTCTCTGGCGGTTTCGAGCTGGACGTCCAAAGTGTCCGTCAAGTAACCTTCCCGGACAGGCGGGAGTTGCGTGAAGAGGTCGGGAATCACGGGTTCGGCCATTGTTCTAGCGTGGGAGAAGTCTACCACTTTGTCTGTTTCTTCTTCGCCTTCGTCTTCTTCGATTTCTCTTATTTTTGAGGACGGTGATGAGATGGCCGGGGCTGGACGACGCCGTTGTGGGGTACTAGTACGAGGACCGGCAGCCGCCATTTTCCACGGGAAGGCGACGCCTTTTTGACGCATACTTGCCCCGCCTCTGTTCTTGCCAATAATTTTGCGCCCTCTGTGTTTTGTGAGGGGTTGCCCGTCACCAAACGCCGGAGAAGGAGAGTGTTCCCGAGTAGAGAACAATAGTTGTGATGACTTTGCGCGTTAACATTATTCTATCAAGCATGCCGCAAACGGCAAGTTTTTGGATGATGGACCCCCGCGGGGTAGCTTTCTGAGTATTGGAGGGGCAGGTGCCAAGACTTCGGGTGCTTAGACAAGTGGAGAAAAACCCGAGTTCTCCAATTCTCAATTCAACATCATCCCTTCGTCAACATGCATCCCTTCCAAGTTCATCCCTTACATTCATGCACTCGCCTTGGAAAATTCACGTGTTTAAAAGTGGAAGATATGATCTTTGGATTCTCGCCGCTATCCCTTTGCTTTTGTCTTAGGCGAGACCCCTCTTCTTCAATACCGATGGCATCCCTGCAAAATCCCGAAAGAAGCCGGGCGGCCCCCAAGGGATTAAACCCTGGGATTTCCCCCTTCCCCCGATCCCGCCCCGTCGAGGCGTCGAGGCGACCCGGCGGCCGGAGCCGCTCCGACCCGGAGACCGTGCTTTGAGCCCCGGCTGTACCGCCGGCCGTCAGGTGCATCGGCCCGGGCCACCCTCGGCAACAGCGATGTACTCGGGCCGGCGGACCAACCACCCCGACGGATGATCCTTTTTCACCACACACTGTGTCGTTAGGGGCCTCGTCCCTCTGATAGCTGAATCAGTCAGTCGGCCACCCGTCCTCGGGGAGCTGATTCCCGTGAAGCTCGTCCGATCTGACTGGGACCTAGGCTCGACAAACGGGCCTCCGAGACACACCGGACGAGGCGATCGTGTTGCGCCGTCCTCTTGGCTAGCTTGGCCAGCTCCAAAGCCTCACGCTAACCGATGAGTTATCGCCGACGAGGCATCCGCGTGGTCTGGCGCGTCTCAGCCGCCCGTGCGGTGCGGCGATTTTTCTCAAAAGGCGATCTCCGCCCGCCCGCCCGCCCGCCGATACTCCCGGCAGATCAGACAGATCGGCGGACCCGAACAGAAAACCTTGGGTCGAGCACGGTCGAGCTTGTTATCTGGAGACTGTGCTCGGCGGCTGGGCTGCGGGGACTACTTGAGACACCTTTTTTGGCGCTAACCAAGTCCCTGGACGGATTTGGGCAGTGAATCCACCAAAACAAACGTCTTTCGTGAAACCCACGAACGTGGCGAGTCCGTCTCCAGACTCTGCGGCGTGCATTGCGGTTTACGACCGGGTGCCATCTGGCATCTGGCAGCTGGAGAACTCTGACGATCTTGTATTTGTATGGTCCGATGGTACCGGGTTGGGGCCGAGGTGCAGGAGACATGTTTCTAGACTGTCGGAAATGTACACTAGGAGGTCTAGGAAAGCGGAGGGGCCGGGATCGGTTGACGCCCGGGGCTGGGGGCCAGCTCCGAGTAGGCAACCGCGGGCGCCGGGATTCCCCCCTCCGGTTGACTCTCCGCGGCCCAGAATACCATGGATTCTTGGAATCCTATGAAGTCCTCTGGTAGGTCAAGCCAAGGCCACGAACTGCTACATGGGTCATGGCGTGCGTGGGACAACGACAAGCCTGCTTGGTATTTAACCAAAGGAAACAATAACTAACCCACATGCCCAGACCAGCTCACTCGGGTAGCCTACGGGGAGACGCGTGGTTGCGCGGCAGAACGGGGCTTCTACGCGGGAAGAACTCGAGCCCAATGAGTTGTTTGAAGCTTTTCCTGACCTGTCGCTGGCTGCTGAAGCGCTGGAAAGTTGCGAGGGTGTTGCTGGTGGGACTCTTCCGAACTCGATCAGTTTGACGTTTTCATCGGCCTCGCTGGCCTAGCTTGCCTAGGTCAACCACAACAAGTAGGCCCGCATTCGCCGCCTGCGCGCCAGACGACGGTGGCGGTGATATGTACCAGGTTGTAAGGTGGAGTCCTCGCCAGTTTCCGCATGTCGTTCGAGACCCCCATGCAAAAGGGGGCATTTGGCTTTTGTCTTCTTGAAAGGGGCAATTGTCCCCGGGGTTGGATTTTTTCCCATTCCCCTTCAGTACCTTCTCGGTTGGCGGATCTCGGACAAGGGGCTTATTTGCCTTGTCCGCCGAGGCTCGTTAAGGAGGCAAAAACCAAACGGATGATCGATGGAACGGTTGTGATGGATCTCTCTTCATCGCCAATTGTATCTGCGCGAGGATGACGAGAGGTTGAGCAAAAGCCCAATCGATTGGTCAATCCACGTGCGTTGATGCTCGACATTCTGGGGCTCGCAAAATCAAACGGGGCAAGCCAATAACTCACGTTCGTTACGCAGCTCCCTTTTTTTCTTGAGGTTCAACAAGCGTGTCTCGCGCGTTCAAGAGAGACAAGAGCAAGTCCGTTTCGGGTGGGATCTGGGAAGTGTGGGGACCCGTGGAGACTGACGCAGATCGAAGCTGGCGCGCACAGTGGGAATAGGGGCCGAGCGCCCTGTAAATCCTCCGAGAGCTCAGAGCCTGTTCTCAGCCAGCCAGCCGAGTGCAACCCAGCTCGTCCAGGAAGTTTCTTCTTTAACGTTGCAAACAATTTTTTCTGCATAGGGGCGATTTTCGAGCTGACGGTGAGGTAGTTTGTGTCACAGCTTTGTCGTCATGATTCGCTCAAAACTCTGCCCAGACAAGCAGAGAGCCATTGTGGAGGTTCTCCTCACTATAGCTCAACAGGAAACCAAGTAGGTGACGGTGATTCTCCAATACATACTACTACAGTACTTGATATGATACGAGAGCCGCTGCCCTGCAATTGTGAAGTTGTGCTGTTTGGATGCTTCACCACCACAGGAGTTGTTCCAGCTGATGGGCTAACACCAATTGGAACCCCCCTGGAAAGTGGAACGAAGCGGAGGCCCGCATGGCCGAAATATGGTCAACGGTGACAGCGCATACAACTGCCAATGAGGCATTGCGCAAGACCAAGTACGAGCGAGGTGATTCGGTAGAAGCCGATGTGTCATTCTCCACTACGTATCCATGACAGTGTGCTGTTAAACGGAACGGCTCTGCCATGTTATAGAAGACGTCGTACTTGTTGTCAGCCAATTCTTGGGCCCCGATGAGCTCGGATGGCGGACACAGGAACGAGCGTGGTGAGCCATCGTTCGATAGATCGTTTGCTCACAGCGTGTTGTTTATCAGGGGGAACTTTCGTGGGGGACTCGGCACGAGGGAGGCGGATCTGCACAACATCTACACAGGAGGTTGAGCTGACGGCGAGAGACGCCCCACATTTTGAACCTGGTTGTAGTTTTGAAATGGTTGTCGTCAATGCAAGACTGGAGTCAGCAACTCGGAAATCGCTCGCAACCTCGGAATGCGGAAGAGGGACAGTGGATGATTGTAGTGTAGCCTCGACATTGACGGCCCTCAAAAAAGATTTGATCGCGAAGATCGTACGGATACGAATACACAGCACTATTTTGGGCTTGTCGCTGAATCGGCCAAGCTGCCTTTGCCAAGCGCGTCCTGTTGGATGCTTCATCCAGCAATTTTGACATGCCCGTCTTTGTGCGCCTCGACTTCACGATGGTATCAAGTGTCCGTTGCTCCCAGCCCCGCCATCCTCGTGGGGTGCGCCAGGCGAAGGGGAGGTTTTGAGCACAGTGCGGCACGACGATCCCGCGCTGGGGTTGCAACCATGCTGGCGTCCAATGATTGGCCGGGGCAGCCCTGCACCCACCCGCTCTTGCTCAGAGGCCAATCAACGCAGGGCTCCGGACCAGGGTCAAGATGCACTCTCACCGCCTCTTCAACCAGCACCAGCAAGCTGCAGGGCGCGGCCATTTGGGCGGGGAGAGAGCAAGATGGCATCTGCGCTCCACCAGTCCAGCAGTCCAGTGATCTTCTGCTTGCACCCAGCCCAGGATTGGTGTCCCACGCTTTCGCCAACGCCCGAAGGGGTTCCTCCCACACCTTTCCCCAGACATCGCGACTCCTTTTCCCCTCTCCCGCAAGCAACGCGGACGAAGGCGCAGGACCCCGTCTGAGCCGGAGTCCATTTTTTAACTCTTTTTCTTCGTCTGTGGCGCCCTGCTGTGGGAAAGACGAGCACGAAACGACGACGATATCACGAATCGAACGAAACCCCCCCTTCTCCTCCAGACCGACTCGCGCCCGCTGAAGAGCAAAGAGCGGTGTCCATCGAACCCCCTCGTCAACCCCCCGCTGTCCGCTCGCCATCCCAGACCCGGCGCTTCAAGCCTCCCGGGCACTTTCTAATCCCCTTTTGACCGACTTCTTTTGTTGATTTTCCCTCCGACTTTTGGCAACATGACTTTCGACTTCAACGCCGCTGGGGGGGAAGCCGCACTGTTGGAACAGTTTGTGTTTGACCACCGCGATCGCTACTCATATCCCATCGTATCCTCCGCCGCGCCCACGTCTCAGGATCTCACCACCTCGACCGCCTTGACCACCATGCCTCAGGTCAACCGCCAAAGCTTGAGCCCGGTGTCGAGCTGGCTGCCGCTTGAACTGGCCGGCACCGTCAGCGCGCCCATGTCGATTCACTCGCCCAACTCCGCCAGCGGGACGCCGTCATCCCCCGAAGATCAGAGCGCCCGCTCGCCCGGCCACCAGAGCAGCACTATGTCGAGCCCACTCCAACAGCAGCCGTCCCCGTATCAAACCACCACCCTCCCGCAGACCACGGGCCTGATTTCGGACTGGTCGATGCCGCTTCACTCTCAGCAGCAGCCGACTGCGGATCTCTCTCAGTTCATCCAAGATCCAGCATTGATTGGGTTCAATGCGTATGCTTCAAATTTCCAGCAGCCCCCGATCGAATACCTGCCGGCAACCACCCAGGCCACCCTTGATGCTGGCCTTCAGCTGGAGCCCGGCTTCACTACGATTTCTCCAATTGACACGACGAGTCGGGTGGTGTCTTGGGGCCCCAACTGGCAGGATTTCGACCAGTCGCTCGGCTTTCAGCAGCACGATGGGTTGCCGCGGGTAAGGAGTCTGGGAAGCCACTCGCCAACGGGTACCTACCTCGAGGTGCTGTCATTGGGCTCGGGCAGCGACAACGGCTGGACTTCGGTGGACATGTATGGCAACGTCGACACCTTTAGCCAGCCGCAGCCCTCGCAAAGTCCGGCCATCTTCAACCCCGGCCAGACCCTGCATTTGCGGACTCACTCCGACTCCTCGGATGCTAATTCGCTTGGCTACGAGGAGGTTCCGTTCCCCTACTCCCCGTTCTCTCCCGCCTCCGATGGATTCGTTGACCTCACCAACAACCACCGCAATTGCTTGCACGGAGAGCACCACCACCACGGATCGACTTCTCCCGAACTCATCAGCCCCACCACCGCTGTTGCGCCGCTCCCCGTCAAGACGGTTGTGGCTAACCGGCCTGTGGTTGCCTCGGGTTCCAGCGGTTCCGGCTCTGTGTCGACTTCGCCTCCCGCCAGGCGGAATTCGGGGACCCGGAAGAGCCCTATTGCAAAAGCCACGAAGCCGGTCATTCGGAGAACGTCTACCGGGAAGAAGGATGGCACAGGTGAGAAGAAGGTCGGCAGGAGACGCGGTCCGTTGCTGCCGGAGCAGCGGAAGCAAGCAAGTGAGATTCGGAAGCTCAGGGCGTGCCTCCGCTGCAAGTTCCTCAAGAAGACGTGCGACAAGGGCGAGCCGTGTGCTGGTTGCCAGCCTTCTCACGCTCGGTTGTGGCAAGTCCCCTGCACTCGCATTGATATTAAGGACATTGGATATTTCATGAAGGACTGGAAGGCCGACTACGAGCGCCACCTGGGCCGCGGCATGTCCGTGTTCAACGTCAAGGGTTTTGCTCAAAAGGAAACCCTCATGTGGATCACCCACGGCTACGGCTTCTGCCTCCCCGTCATGGTTCGTGAGGTGTACGTGGCGGACGAGAGCTGCTTCCAGCTTGATTGGGTCGAGTCGACGCTGGAGGACCAGGGCCCCATTGACTTTGAGATCCGCACCGAGCGCCTGGATGTTGGCCAGGACGGTATCTCGATGGAGACCCTCCACGAGTACCTCGACAAGCACATCGACGAGGGCTTCGAGCAGTTCATCGATGATCACTTCGAGGGCACGCCTTTCATCACTGAGATTTTCAAGACCGCCTACCGGTTCTACACCAAGGAGAGGCTCCCCGTCATTCGCAAGGCCCTGAAGCTCGTTGTTGCCTACAACTTGACCCTGCACATTACCATGGTTGAGCAGCCGCAAACGGAAGAGCCTATGGAAGGACAGATCGACGACGAAGACTCCAAGTACTACGGCAAGGTTGTCGCACCAGTCATGATCAACTTCCAGATCAAGTGCGCCATGGCCGACATGTGGCGCGAGCTGCAGAAGGACATTCTCGAGGAGCTGTCGGCTCTCTACTCGAGCGTGTACAGCGGTGAGCGGTTGAAGAACTGGCCCACCATTTTCATGTTGGCTTCCATCCTGCTTGCTGTCTGGGAGGAGATCCAGTTTGACTGCCACTACCGGGTCCCCGACCCGGTTGCTGTCGATAAGTTCTGCAGTGACATGGAGACGGTGCCAGTCGGCGTTATCGTCGGCCTGTTCCACGCCATCTCGCAGAAGCTGCCCGCCTTCACCGAATGGGACACCCGGAGGCACGGCCAGCTGCTCAACAACAACCCTGCGGTCTGCGAGGCCATGACGGAGGTCCGGCAGCATGTTATCAAGCACGGTAAGTTGTGATGTCCGTCGAAGCCATTAATGTACTAGCTTACTGACTCCATATCCAGAGGCATATCTCAAGACCCGCTCCGAATCCAAGTTCGACCGCTACGACTTTGACTCATTATCAAACAAGCTGCTGTCAAAGCTCGTCATCCGGTCCAACTAGGTACCGCCTCTGTTTCTAACGACATGCTACTCCGTTACGATACCCCGTTGTCGTTGATGGTGTAAACATTTTGTTGAAACCCCATGAGGCAATGATTTTCCGTTAACTTTTTTTCCCTCTTTCATATGTCCAGTTTGAACTGCTGCTAAGCGACGGCGTTGTTTGCTTTTACTTTTATTTCTCGTTCTTATTTCCTCTTATTCTTTTATTTTTTTTCCCTTGACACGACTCTCGTTATCTTTGTTCTTCGCTACTCTCACTTTGGGCTGGCTCACCCACACGACGGGATCCACGCTGCTACGAAAATGACTGAACGTCGATGATGACGGAAAGGGCATTGAGTTATGACTACTACTAAAAAAGCACACGCACAAGATTATTTTTACTGCCGGAATGATTTTGGTTAGACAGACACACACGCGCACACACTACATAGTTACATGCACAGCCGTACTTGGCATTGCAGACACAGAAAGAACCTAAAGGGTTTACGCCCCATCAGTTTTGGCGGCGATCAAGGGGATTTAGGGGAGAATTATCGGTTTTTTTGTGGGTTTTGGGAGAGAGGCATTGGTGGTGAAAGTAAGGTCGAGGAACATGAGACTATTTAGGGCATGGCAGAGCGAATCTTACATTACACTGTTGTTGACTTGATTCTGGGCCTCTTGCATGTTGCTGCTCACTTCGTGATGCGACTCCAATGCGATACCAACTTCAATCAAAAGTCCAGATGGTGGGGGACAAATCTGCTGACCATCCCGACTTCATGTTCAGGTCGGTTTGTCCTGTTTTGTTGTATATGTTTTGAATTGTGTTGATATTTAGGTAAAAGGCCTGAGTACTCCCGTCTTTAGAGTCCGATACTCGCCCAAGACATGTAATGACCTGTTGTTTAGGCCTTGACATCCCGCCTTATGCCTTTTTGACGAGAGCGACTTGAGGTTGGCTGGATAGACAATGTGCTAACTAACTAACCCTCATAAAAATCAGATCTCAAAATGTTGGGGTTGAAGCATGATTCTTTTCCCGAGATCTCATGCGTGAGTGGCAGGGGTTGCGGCAATTCAACCGCACCACCTGTTCGTATAATCTGACTTCTCACTTTCCCAAATGAGCTGGCGGTGAAGATATTTATTTAGCTTGGTAAATTTACGAACTTGATGCTTATCAAGTGTTTAACAAATTCATTTATTTGCTGAAAAATATTCTTGGGTAGTGTGAGATGTGTCATGGGAGATTATTCAACGCAACGGGGCTCAGTCGATTGTGGCTGGATAGCAGGACAACACGTCGCGTACTTGGGCAACTTCATGTGGCTACGTTGGAAGGCGCAGTTTACAGTGCATGGTGAAGACAAAGGTTAACTAACGTATGGGTATTTTCTAGTCCTCAAAACAACATGAGTCAAGGGGTTTGCCTCCGGCCAAATAATTAGACCAAAGCCTTTCGCCAACTAGATGTTATTTATTTGCGTCGAAGGCCATGAAATCCTCCCTCCTCGGTTAACGTCCTGGCGAGACCCAACGGGGTGTTCAGGAACCAAGACCGGTTGAGATGGACAGGGGCGGACGGATGGCTGTGGAGCTATGCAACGGGCTGCGGACGATGACGTCGATCAGATGACCCGTTCCTGTTTGGCGCCCTCCCTTCGCGAGACGGCGCGATTTGTCACGAAACTGCGACTTCGCTCCGGATTCGATGCATCAGGCCGGAGAAAACTTACGGGGGCCTTTTCCAAGGCATTTCTCCAATGTCATGGTCGTAACGGAAGTTTCGGCATGGTCGTCGTGGGCGGAAGAAGGGGGCTGGCAATTGATAGAGGCGGTCAGGGGTGGGAGTAGGAGAGTCGCGGTCTTGGGGCCGCGATAAGAGGAAATGAGCGAACAAGACGGACGAGAAGCGCCAATGCTGAACTCAGTGTCCCTGTGTACAGAGGGGAAGAGGGGCACTAGGGGCAAACATATGTGTATCGTCTGGGCTTTGTTTCATTTCATGTGACTGGGACGTGGCTACCAAAATGGTTGGTTGAGACGCGGCGAAATCGCCCTCTTAATGCCAACTACAAGTACCTCCTGCGTACGCATGAAAAAGAAGTCGGATTTCCTCGAGACTCCTCGAGGCCACCCCTCTGGCCGTCCGACCGCACCCGAAGGGTGGCACCTTCCACGATGGCCTGGCCGGATTTGCAACCTTCGCTTGCTGACCACGTCACCGGCCTCGCCGGGCTGGCTTATCAAGAAAATGCGGGGGCGGAGCTGAGTGTTGTTTGCGCAAGGGCCAACGCGGTTCCAGTGGTGTTGGGTTTCGGGGATGGAAAGTGAGCGTTTCGAAGCACAAAGGATGTGAGGGAACTCATTAGATATCAAAAAGAATAGACTGAAAGAGAAAAGCGACTTTTGGCCATTGAGAGGTAGTCGAAAAAGCCGCCACTGCTGATTCACATCACTTTCCACGCTGTGGCAAGAAAGGTCCCAGCGAGGCTGTTCCCTTTGCCCCGCCATGACTGGCTTGTTCTGGGCGGTTCGCTCCACTTCTGTTGCCCGCGCATTGACCACCCAGCGGTTGTCGCACCTTCCTGGCTCACTCACAGCCCCGCCCGCAGCGGCAGCCTGTGGCTCGCCGCCTTGCCTCCTTGCTTGCCCAACACCTATTTAACCTTTCCCAACTGCCTCCTCCCGCCTCCAACTTTCTTCTCCCCAACACCTACTGTTTTCCTGAAACACTGCCATCACCGAGGCATCATTCAAGCAAGAACCCTTCCAGCACAAATCAACACTTGATACCAACGACAAGATGCAGATCTTCGTCAAGACTCGTGAGTAGCCTCGCTCGCCCGATTCAGTCGCTGCAGGATTCGCTGCAAAGGAACGCGATACTAACTAGAGTTACTAGTGACTGGCAAGACCATCACCCTCGAGGTGGAGTCCTCCGATACCATCGACAATGTAAAGTCGAAGATTCAGGACAAGGAAGGCATCCCGCCCGACCAGCAACGCTTGATCTTCGCCGGCAAACAACTTGAGGATGGTCGCACCCTTAGCGACTACAACATCCAGAAGGAGTCGACGCTCCACCTTGTCCTTCGCCTCCGTGGCGGTATGCAGATCTTCGTCAAGACCCTGACTGGCAAGACGATCACCCTCGAGGTGGAGTCGTCGGATACCATCGACAACGTAAAGTCGAAGATCCAAGACAAGGAGGGTATTCCTCCTGACCAGCAGCGCCTGATTTTCGCTGGCAAGCAGCTCGAGGATGGTCGTACTCTTTCGGATTACAACATCCAAAAAGAGTCCACTCTGCACTTGGTTCTCCGCCTCCGTGGAGGTATGCAAATCTTCGTCAAGACTCTCACGGGCAAAACCATCACGTTGGAGGTCGAATCGTCGGACACAATCGACAACGTGAAGTCGAAAATTCAAGACAAGGAAGGTATCCCACCTGACCAGCAGCGGTTGATCTTCGCGGGCAAGCAGTTGGAGGATGGTCGGACTTTGTCCGATTACAACATTCAGAAGGAGAGCACCTTGCACTTGGTGCTTCGTCTTCGCGGTGGTATGCAGATCTTCGTCAAGACCCTTACGGGAAAGACGATTACTCTGGAGGTGGAGTCTTCGGATACGATCGACAACGTCAAGTCGAAGATTCAAGACAAGGAGGGCATTCCCCCAGACCAGCAGCGTTTGATCTTTGCGGGCAAGCAATTGGAGGATGGTCGGACTTTGTCCGACTACAACATCCAGAAGGAGAGCACCCTCCACTTGGTGCTCCGCCTTCGTGGCGGTCAGTAAGCGGGGGCTGGGAATAGCGCTGTTTTAGCAGCTTCGGGATGGCCAACCAAAGGGTGCCATATGGGTTCTGGTTTTATAATAGCATAATCGCACGGTACCATTGAGATACCGATGATGAATTGACTTGATTGGAGTCAAATTTCAGTTTTGTCCCTGCGTGTGTTGTGATTCTAGTACGTACTTGCTTGCCTGCGTCATGCATGGTGCGGTTCCACTCGGCTCCACGTGCGGAAGCAGGCGCGTGCCGCATCTGCAGAAATGCACTGCAGCAGCTTCAACACCTGAAGCCGCGGGATTCTTCGAAACGTTGGGGGAGGTGCACGACGCAGTATTTCGTCCACAATACGGCTGATGATGAGGTCCTGGAAGATTCTAGCATTAACACGTGTATTGCCACCCTGATTTCCCATTCCTAACTAATATTCTACGGTGCGAACTTTGACCCCCCGCCCAACCCCTACAGTATCTTGACTGAAACCATCCACGTCCGACATCTACCCCAGATTACCCGCGCCCGGCTTACTCTTACGCGGTAACAGCCCATCTCGCTGCTATGCCGCCATACTACTACCACATCAAATTCGAACTGTACCCAACGCCCAACCCGGCGGCTGCGAACGGAACCGAGAAAACGAACGCGGGAGAGAGCATTTTGTCCCGCTTCAACCCCCCCCCCACTTCTACTCTCGACTCCGACGCCGACCGCGACCGCGACCACGACCGCGAGATTTGGAGGCCTACCCCCGGCGCGAGCATCTTTGACGAGTTACCATCCCACCCGCATAAGCCGCACGCCGCGGCCCGACCGATTCCGCGTGGGTGGAAGCAGTGGAAGAACCTCGACGGATCTTCGTCTGCGGATCAGACTCAGGGCCGACAACACGGCCCAGACCGGGACGGCGCACACAACAAATACGGAGACAACGAATACCACGACACGGACGGTCGACCGAAGACGTACGCTGCCACAGCTGCCGCTGCTGCGGCCGCGAACTCGAGGGTTATCGACTGCGGTTCTCGACGCGGCAGGAGGCACAAAGATACGAGGGTAGTTGCCGAGGAGGAGGAGGAGGAGGACCGGCAAGCATATGCAATTCGGCCGAATAACGGGCAACCACGATCTCTTCGTCGATCATCGTCATCACCTCCGCCAGGCTCTGAGACGGACGGGATTGGACCGGATCAGGCGGTCCGTGATTGGAGGTTTGGGAGAGTGAGGTTGGAAAGTTACGACCTAGAGGAGGGGAATAAAAATAGGAACGATAATAATAATAATCCGGCGAACATGGTTGGGGAAAATAATGTTCATGGGGCGGCCATGGCCACACCAGCCGCGAGTTTGGGGCCAAATTTGGGCGGTATGGGTCTCGCGACAAAAGCGCGGTATGCCCCTCTCGAAACGAAGAATACCGAGGCCGGGTGGGGGGTGGTGCACCTCTACCGGGAAGGCGAGGAGTCGGCTGATATGAAGGCGGATCAGCAAGGGTTACATGAAGGGGTAACTGACGAGGGACACGGTAAAGAGGTGGACACAGGCGTTGGGGGCGACGAAGATGGGACTATCCTGTGTATCCCGGCTGTACCTAGCTACATGTCCCCGAGTGACTTCTTGGGGTTTGTCGGGGAGAGGTGGCGGGGATATGTCAGCCATTACCGGATGGTGATGACTAGCCGAATGAGCCGGTATATGGTTCTGATGAAGTTTCGAGATAGTAGGAACGCGAAAGTGTGGCGGAAAGAGTTTGACGGGAAGCCGTTTGACAGTATCGAGGTGAGCTTTACGGAATCTGTGATTTTCTCAAGAAGCATCGGGGATCTAACTAGCTATGCGAATAGACCGAGATCTGCCATGTCACCTTCATCAAGTCGATTATCGTTGACACCCCGAACCATAGCGGCGGCCAAAGAAAGCATTCGGAAGCGAACAACGAATACTTCTCGCCAGCATCGCCCCTGGCCACTCACCTAAAGCCATTCCCACCACCAACACCAGACCTCACCGAACTCCCTACCTGCGCTGTTTGCCTCGAACGCATGGATGACACTGCCGGCCTAATGACGAATATATGCCAACATGTCTTCCACTGCACTTGTCTCCAAACATGGAAAGGCTCGGGGTGTCCCGTCTGCCGGGCGACGAACCCCAAACCAGCGGAGGAATACGACCGTGACAACCCATACTCGCAGCCCTTTGGATCGGGTGTGTCTAACATCTGCGCCAACTGCAACTGCACCGACGATTTGTGGATCTGCCTCATCTGCGGGAACGTCGGCTGCGGGCGCTACAACGGCGGACACGCGAAGGAGCACTGGAAGCGGACAGCACATAGCTTCAGCCTGGAGCTCCAGACGCAGCATGTGTGGGATTATGCAGGCGATATGTGGGTGCACCGGTTGATCCGCGACAAGGGCGACGGAAAAGTGGTTGAGCTGCCGCGAAATGATATCAATGACCGACAACCCCCCGGGTCCGGCGGTAGAGGGAATGGCGGTAACCCTCTTCAGGAAGATGTGGTACCCCGGGCCAAACTTGACACCATTGGTCTCGAGTACACACATCTCCTCACCAGCCAGCTTGAGAGCCAGCGGGTGTATTTCGAAGAAATGGTCAACAAGGCTGCAGACAAGGCGGCTAAGGCCTCCGCAGCCGCCGAGTCAGCCTCCGTACAAGCAAGCGAAGCATTACAACAGCTTGCAACGCTCCGCGAAGAGCATCACATCCTGCGTGATCAAACAATACCCTCGTTAGAGCGTGAGCTCGCCAAGGAAAAGGCCCGCGCCACCAAGTCAAGCGAGCTGGCGCGGAACATGGGCAAAGCGTTGCGGGAGGAAAAAGAAGTCAGCGCTGGTCTCATGAAACGCATCGAGCATATCCAGGGCGAGTCGGCCGGAGCGGGACGTGCGGTAGAGCAGTTGCGGGCAGAGAACGAGGAGCTCAAAGAGATGAATCGAGATCTGACTATGTTCATTAGTGGGCAGGAGAAGTTGAAGGAGATGGAAAAGGAAGGGATGGTGCAACAGGGGGAATTAGAGGACGGGACCGTGGCTGTTCCGGAGGGGAGCGGGAGTGGTGGGGGAAAGAGGAAGGGAAAGGGAAGAAAGAAGTGAGGTTCCGGTTATATTTGGTGGGAAGACCGAGGGAGATATCCAACTTGGCCAAACAACTCAGAATTTGTGTGCCGAGTTTTGTTTGTTGACAGACAACACAAGAACATCGTGGGTTTCGACAAGCGGATGATGCTCTATCACATGCTAAAAGACAGGGGGTTTCGCTACCAATCTCGCTAAACAGGGTATAGACCCTGGAGGCTTGGTGGGGATGATAGGGTGACACGACCCACGATGGAATGAACGCGACCAGACAAAGCTCAACTACATCCAGGGCCAGCAACGGGAAGCCGTGGTTCACGGCGAGACCGACCGACCGAGGACTTGGAGGCGGTTGAGAGGCGGTATGTCCGGAAGAACGGATTCGATGTTGCAGAGAGCGCACATACTAGTGGAAAGAAAGCCTGGTTCCGATATTTCACAGCCGCGAGATGTATCATGGGAGTTCCGGTAAGTACACGTGTAGAAAGTGTTGGGGAGGCGGTATCTTGTGTGACATCCATCTATATTCGTGCATACATAGGAGCACGCCGTTGAAAAATTGGGGATGGGTGCTGCCGTTAAATTTACTGGGCATCTCCGGCCCGACCAAAGCAGGCCAAGAGGGCCAACCGAGTTTGACAAAGAGGGGCCTCCGAGGTTGGCGGCCAACGGTCCATGGAACTTTCGAAGCAAGGGAACTCGGTGTCCGAAATTTTCGATGTTCTCGAGTGTCAAAAATCGATCTCCTTTTCAAACGTCTTGGGGGCGATGGCGAATTGTTGGGAAAACCTGCAGATGCGCCTTTCCGCTCCTGGCCAGGCGCAGCCACCACGGTCAGGTTACCATTCGCCTCTTCATTGTCCCTCTGACGTTTCCTGCGTTCCTTGCCTCAGGGCATGCGAATGATCGAATGCAATGCAGCAGCAGGCGGGCAGCTCAGCAGCGGATTGGACCCCATGGATTTTGAGAAAAAAGGTTCGCAGCCAGGCGCTGCTGTGGGGGCATCCGCCAATGGAAACTCGCTGGGCGGGCTCCCGAGTGTCAAATGCCCACTGTGGCTTCCTGGGGTTCGCAACGTGCCGGCCGTTTCTGTGCAACTGTGAGAGATTCATGGAAGCCCGGACCAACGGCTCTATCAGAAACTAGGGGGAGCTTGGGCCCCATGTGGTGGGGATGACATCGTTGTGGCCCACATCTGCTTTTTTTGTAACACTCCATTCGGTAATGGATGGGTCCGGGTTTCTGGTCTTCCAATGTCGCATTGTTGTCGAGACTTCAGCTCGTTTTTTCCCTCTTCCTCTTTCTTACCCCGTCATCAACGCCTTCAACCGCTTGGTTTTTCTTCCTCATGTCTTTGCTTGATACCCCAGACGGTCCAGCCATTTTGATCTAATTTATCATTATCGCACGCCGTCCCTTTCAACTACCACTCAAACTTGTTTTTCGGGCCATTGCGACCATCCCCTGCCCCGCGAAAGGTTTCACCTGTGGCTCTTGCGCGAACTTGCCTTGACACGAACCATCCGACCGCAAAATTGAGACTTCGGCTGCGCGAGCCACTGATCGATTAGCCACGCCAACAGCTCGACGGACGAGGACGAGAAAATTGAGAGAGCCTGCCTCTCCTTCGACCAGAACCACAAACAGGACTCGCTTGTGGGACATTCTCTGGAGCCCCCCCCCCCGGATGACCTAATACGACCGACGCATTAGACGAGCATCACGAGACAACCCGGTAGCACACGAGCCCGAGCTCTCCGGCGTGTTGCCCTTCTAATACAATTTCTTGGGCCGGACTAAGCTCCCGATAGAAGGGATATCAGCGGCCTCCGCCTTTTTCACACACCCAGGGCGTCTGTGCTTTCCGGTCGCATCATCGCCATGTCTTCAGAGGCGCCGAGGACCGCCCAACAGGGCGCAACCTCCTCAACCCCCCCCAACAAGACGAAAGAGCTCTACCCAATGAGCAACTGGAAATATGACGGCTTCTTGTGGACCATGTCTGTGCTGGTGGACTTTTTCTTTCGGGAAGTTCACCCTCGTGGAGCATGGAAAGTGCCCAGGCATGGACCTGTCCTCTTTGTTGCTGCCCCTCACGCAAACCAGGTACGTCAATGTCACCCTACTCTTTCTACAGCTCCTAACTAACGGCGTTGTAATTCTGCAGTTCGTCGACGCCTTGATCCTTCAACGAACACTCAAGATGGAAGCCAAACGCCGCGTCTCGCTCCTGATCGCACAAAAGTCGGTGCATGGTTTTATCGGGTGGGCCTCTCGCCAGGTCGGTTCCGTTCCTGTCGGCCGCGCACAAGACTCGGCCAAGCCCGGAAAAGGAACCATTTACCTCCCCGACCCTATTAACGACCCGACCCTTATCCGTGGAATTGGCACAGACTTTGAGAAACAGGCCGAGGTGGGCGGCATGCTCTTTTTGCCGTCTGCCAAGGGCCAGAGCGGTGCGAGTGTTGATATTGCGGATATCCTCGGGCCCGAAGAGATCCGTATCAAGCGTGCCGTCAAGGGCAAGCTCGGAGTCAGCCAGCTTACCGCTCGAGACGATATTGATGAGAACGGAAACCTCAGAAACGTGGACCAGGATGGGCCAAAGCCGGGATACCAAGGGACCAAATACAAGGTAGCTCCGCACATTGACCAGTCAAAGGTCTACCAAGCGGTGTTTGACCGTCTCAAGTCGGGCGGCTGTGTCGGCATCTTCCCAGAGGGTGGCAGCCATGACCGCACTGAACTCCTGCCTCTGAAGGCCGGTGTGGCTATTATGGCGCTAGGAACCCTTGCCGAGTCTCCCGACTGCGGTCTTCGAATTGTTCCCGTGGGCATGAACTACTTCCACGCCCACAAGTTCCGCTCACGGGCCGTCGTCGAATTTGGGCCTCCGTTTGAGGTTCCTGCGAAGCTAGTTGAGATGTACAAGAGCAATAGGAGGCGAGACGCGATCGGCCAGCTTCTGGACATGGTTCATTCGTCTCTGAGCGCCGTAACTGTTTCGACGCCCGACTACGACACGCTAATGGTGATTCAAGCCGCGCGGAGGTTGTACAACCCTACTGGAAAGAAGCTTCCTTTGCCTGTGGTTGTCGAGTTGAACCGTCGGCTGGCGATGGGGTACGAGAAGTACAAGGAAGACCCACGCATTGTCAGCCTTAGGAAATCGGTCACCGAGTACAACAGGACGTTGAGGTATCTCAATATCCGTGATCACCAGGTCGAGTATGGCAAGATGTCGTGGCCCATTGTCGTGTTTACCTTCATCTACCGGATCCTCAAGCTTATCGTCCTCTCCGCGGGCGTTCTACCTGGCCTCATCCTCTTCGCGCCTATTTTCATCGCCACCAAGTACATCAGCCACCAAAAGGCTAAGACAGCACTGGCCGGGTCTTCGGTCAAAATCCAGGGCAAGGATGTCATGGCGACGTGGAAACTGCTGGTGTCTCTCGCTCTCGCACCGATCCTCTACGGCACCTACACCTTCCTCACCATGTACCTGGTTTACAAGGATCGGCTTGGCGGTCGCGTGCCGGAGTGGGTGTCCCTGTGGTCGGTGTTCTGGGCGGGCTGGATTGTCTTCCCAGCGATTACGTTCGCCGCGTTACGATTCGGCGAAGTCGGCATGGACATACTCAAGTCGCTGCGGCCCTTAGCGTTGTGCATCAACCCGTCTTCCAGCTATAGCATCAGCCAGCTCCGGGAGCGACGCGTGGAGCTCAGCGCCCAGGTCACCAATATCATCAATGAGATTGGCCCGGAGATGTTCCCCGATTTCGAACACACCCGGCTCGTCTTTGATTCGTTCGCCCGCGGTGCTTCCACGGACATCTCCAACGCCTTCCTACACAACACAGGCGGCAGCGGCCACGGCGGCAGCGGCTCGGGACCCAGCTCGCCAGCCCACTCGCGCAGCCAGAGCGGCGCGTCATCTCCGGGACCCCACAGCCCATCCATCTCGCGACGCAGCACCACACAGTCGAGCCGCGCGATCCCGCGCAACGAGTCGTTCAACAATATCGGCCAAGTGCCCATCTTTGCCACACGCCCGCCTAGCCGCAACCGTAGCCGGAGCAGCAGTGCGGGCGGTGGGCTCACGGGGTCTGTCGGACCCGGAGCCGGGTTCCCCATCAGCGGGTTTACTACGCTGGATAGTAAAGAAGGTTTCGACCAGGCGAACAAGAAGATCCGTGAGGCGATGCGCGAACGTGGCGAGCTGCGGCAGCGGAGGCAGCAACAACAGCACGGGAGGAAACGGTCCCAGGTGTTGTTGGGGGATGAGGATGGCTTGAGCAGTGGGAGTGAGGATGAGGATGGCAATGGGGCCCATGACGATGATGAAGATGGGGTGGAGAGTGTGGAGAGCGGGCTGGCCGATTATGAGGAGGCACGGAAGGCTCAGTAGGGTGTGGTCGGTCGTCTTTTTCAGGTCTGGAAGGGGTGGTGATGGTGTGCAGGTGGTATGATTGTGGAAGAGGATCGGAAGGAAGGGGAAGCAAGCTGATGAGGACAAGGGTAATGAAAGAGGTGTTCAGGCCGTTGGCTCTTCTATTTTTTGGACTAAAACTTGGAGGTAGCGTTGGCATGAATTTAACTCTGTTATGTTATTCGACTTCGGGAAATCTTCGCCCATGTATTGGAGGGGAGACTTGGTTCGAATACCTTACGGTCGACCCATTACACAGACACGGTAAGGAGGGCGTAACGGCCCCGGAGCTAGACGGACTTGCTCAGCCCGGCGTCGTCAAGCTAATGAATGAGTAGAGCCGTTCATGGGGAAAACAATGAATGTGTATTGAACTCCAGACGGAATCGCGAGGATTTTACCTGTCTATGGCTTGTATTCCTGTGCATCTACGCAAGCATGGTACATACATGCGTCTAGAGGATGGTAGAATTTCCAGCCCATCCTTTCATTTGAGTGGAAGAGTACGTACACAAAAGAATGAATACTACGCAGAAAAACGAAGTGCAGAGCGCGAGTTTAGCCAAGACAGGAAAGTAACACGCAACGGAAAATTACGCAGGACTTGTCTGATGATCTGATAAGCAATGATTACGCAATGCCTGCGCCAGCTTCCGTCAGCAGATTTCTCCTGCTCAGTCCGGAGGATGCAGTCTTCCCCAAAGGGTAAGTTTTAAGATTAACTCCCTCGAAAGGGTGGGAAGGGAAGGCCCCGTTCAATCTCTTTTGCTCGGCGTTACGAGGTTGTTGTCTAAGACGATGAGTTGGTCATGTTGCTTGTCTTGCCTGTCTGATCAACTCTCTCCTGTGTTGGGAAGGTGGGGGCGGGGCCGCATGCTGTCAACGGCCGGAGTTACGGTGTGCATCGGCTTCAAGACCAGGGGGTTTGTTTTTTTGAGGGGCCGTTGGCCGCGTCAGTGACTGAGAAGGAGTGAGGTTTCTCTATTTCGGGTACTTTTTCTCAGGAAAATACTACTATTCTATTTCCATTGGCTGGGTTGGTTTCTTCAATTATCAGTATTCCTCATTGTGTCGTATTGTTTGGTTGATTCCTGTTGGGGTGTGATTCTAGCTCGGGGCAGCTCAAGCAGCTCAAACACCTGCAGGGATATGGCCCGCTCAGGTGCAGATATCTCCCCGGCTCCACCAGATGTCTTCCGTTACCTCCGACCAAAGTCACCGACGCGGTCATTCGCGCATTTCAACACGCACGGATGATGAGCGGTTGGGGATTCCTTCTTTAAGGGTCCTACTATCCCGCCTGTTTGCCTCGAAGCGGGTTTCCAAATTGTCATTCTTCAGACAACAAGCCCACAGCAGCCTAAAGCAGGCTCCAAGATCCCACGCGCCCACGACGGGCTAAACACCACCGATAAAGCCCAACTTATTCAGACGGACAAAGGACGCTAGAGGCAAGATACAATGGCGGGGACCTTCAAATCACTGATCAACAGCGCCAAGGCGTTGGCCATCGGCAACTCGGGCAGCAAGGCGGGCTTGCAGGACCTGTTCCCCGTCGTGGACAAGGCGGTCGACGGTGAGGACTGCGACCGTGACTGCGACAGCTGCTCGGTCAAGTACCCGCGCGGCTTCAAGATTGATGAGTCGGACGAGCTGTACGGCTTTGTCAAGGGCTGGAGCACCCATCTGCTGGTAGCCACGGGCAAGTCCGACTGGGTGCGCGATGTCACCGATGAGAAGGGGAGTGTCATGCAGGCGATTGGTGCCGCCAAGGCACCTACGAATGGAGTGTGTATCCGCCTTTCAACCCCTCTCTTTTCTAGCTTCCCTCTCTAGCCTCCTAAGAAAAGCCGGGACCCATGACTTACAATATAACTCCAGCGCCTCATGCTCTCGGCCTCCAACATCCCCACGCCGCACCAGACAACCTCCTACTCCGAACCGACCACCGTCCTCCTCCTCCCAGCCTTCACCATCATCGAAAACGTCACACCAGCGACCGTCCCAACCCTACTCACCTCCATCGTCTCCCACGCGCCAACCAACACCACCCCTCTCGCGCCTTTCTCCCTCCCGCGCTCGTTACCCGCCCCGCTACCCGAAGGCACACCCGCAGCTATCAAGGACCTGACGACGCGCCCTTGTCCGCACAAGGCACTGATCCTGCTGTGCAGCCAAAAGACCCGCGATGCGCGCTGTGGGCAGTCGGCGCCACTGCTGCGGAAAGAGTTTCAGCGGCATCTGCAGCCACTGGGGCTATATCGGGACTTGGACGATGAGCGGCCGGGTGGGGTGGGGATTTATTTTATTAGCCATGTGGGCGGGCACAAGTATAGTGCGAATGTGATGGTGTATCGGAAGGGGGAGGCAAAGGAGGCCGATGGGGAAGAGAAAGGGAGAGAAAACAAGGATAAAGAAGAAGACAATAAGGAGACAGGGGAAAGTCAAGAAGAGGAAGGGGATGGGGAGGTTGGAGCAGCGCAGTGCATCTGGCTCGCCAGGGTCCGGCCGGAGGATTGCGAGGGTATTGTGAAGTTTACGGTGCTGCAGGGGAAGGTCGTCAAGCCAGATACCCAATTGCGGGGCGGGTTTGACAGGGAAAGGGGGCTGTTGAGTTGGTGAGATCTGCTCATAAGTTGACGAGGACCATGTTGAAGTGATTTTAGCAAAATAGAAAATAAATAATATAAAAATAGTGTCAAAAAACAACCACAAAAACGTCTCCCACGTGCCCAATTCCACGATGTAACAGAATCTCAGGATCCCGAGACAGATCACCCTCGATTCCCGTTGCCCAGGCGCCGCAGCGCCTTGCAGAACGCGCGGACAATTGCTTTTTGCGCACTCCGTCTTGTCCGTACGTGGAAGTGAGGACGCGGGATGCCTCCCCCAAAAGAATTTCTTGACCGCTTCTCAGCTCTGTCAAAAGTGACGCGGGGAAGTGGGGTTGATGTGCTGAGTGTGCGGGGCACTTCTTATTCCCGTAATGGGAATTCGCCAGCAGCGGGTGTAGCGGGGACCGTGGGACAACGGTCGGGGGTGCGTTAGTTGCCCGGCAACCGGGATGACCCCCTTGTAAACAACCGGACAAGCCCGCAACCCAATGCAGGGTCTCACTCGGAAGAAGGCCAAATCGCGCCCAAACTTGGGATGGAATGATTGATCCCCCTCCCCTCCCTTCCTTTTCTTCGCCACCGATCCAAAACCGATTTCTTGAAGAAAAGAAGAGCACGAAACGAAGAGAACAGACGCCCCCTTTTTTCGTTCATATAACGTTTTTCCACCGGACGGCCTCTTGGGTCTTCTGGGGGCATGCCGCTGAGATCTTTTTGCACGGCTTGAATGGCGATGGCATAGCGTCGGCGACTGCTTCTTCGCTTCATTCTCACCACCAGGTGTATTTCCACCTTCGACGCCCGCATCTTTTCTAGTGTCCGACTTTTTGTCTTTCCATTCTCCATTTTCGACTCGTTTTCCCTTTATTCTTGTTCGTTTCTAGCATTTGCATCGGCGTGTTCGCATTGGCACTGGCATTTGCATTTCCTCAAGCGACCCCCAAGCACGCAAGGTGAAGAAAGACGGCAATTGAACGGTTTTCCGAGACCAAGACCCCCCCAACGTTTCGAGTTGTCGGTCAGGTGCAGCAATTGTCTCGCACCCACCACGGAAACACGCATAGACCTAGCAAAAAAGGAGCAAACGAACAAACCCAACAATGGCCGGGTTCAACGCAATGCAGCAACAGCAGCAGCAGCAGAACGGCTTCCCGCTCCTAGCCCCTGCGCCAATCATCGAATCCCGACAGCGATCCAAGTCCAAGTCCTCCGTCCTACGGTCCCTCGTCGGCGGCGGTGGGCATAAACGAAACAATTCCGACGGCACGGCCCTCCCCGCCGCACCGCTCATCTCCCCGATCATGGCAACCCCCGCCTTCCACATGTCCCAGCAGAACCTCGCCCACGGTAATAGCAACCGGGACAGTAGCAGCAGCCACAGCAACGGCGGTGTCTTCCACGTCGGCTTCGACGCCGCAGCCGCCGCGGCCATGGAGCCACAACGATACGCCCACGCGCTGGGCGAGCTGCAGCAGAACCGGAAACATCACAATATCAACAGCAACGACCGGTCACCCGAACGACGGGGCCGCCGCGAGCGGGCCGGTTCGCATCTCCAACAAGCCGCGCTCCCACCACCATCTTCACCGACCAAGACAGGCGGGTTCTCGACCATCTCGCTGCGCCCGTTTGGTCGTGGCGACCGGGACACGAGCAAGCCGCCCAAGACGCGCGACAATTCGCCGACCAAGCCGAAGAAGGCCAAGTCAGCGACTAACTTGGCTTCGCTGCTGCGGCCGAAATCGATGAAGAATCTGAAGCAGTTGCTCACGGATGATAGTAAGGATAAAGAGAAGGACAAGGATAAGGAGAATAGGTCGCCCAGCGACTCTTCTGGTGTTCCTACTACTCCTGCTAGTGCTGGGGCAGTAGCAGCAGCTGGAGGAGCTATGCCAGGGTACCCGCCCACGCCCATCTACGCGCAGTTTTCCTCGCAACACTTCCCACGACACGGGTCGTCTGTTGATTTACCGATAGGAAGCGGCACAGGGATGGTCGCCGCGGCCGTTGCTGCGGCAGACAGGGCTGCTGCTGCCGCTGCCGCTGCCGCATCTGGGCCGACATCGTCCGGGCCAGACTCCTCGTTTCGCAAGAAGCCGCGGCCAAAGTCGTTCCAGCCGTATATCATGCGGAAGCGTAGTGATGATAGCAGTAAGACTGCGGGTAGCGGAGTTGGAGTTGGAGGGGGTAGAGAGAGCAACAGCAACAACAGCAGCAGCAACCGGGCGAAGCGGTTGACCTGGGGTAAGGGGAACTCGTCGTCAACGGCGGCGAATGGGTCTGCCAATGCTGCGTCGAGGCCTGGGATTGGATCACGCGGGGTGTCGGCTATGACACCAGCAGAGGGTCCTGGCGGTGATCTGTCTCAGACACCCGCGCAACAAGCGATTCAGCTGCCTGTGATTGACCCCAAGGACATCGACAAGCACCTCGAGGCGATGTTGGACCGCCGCAACATCCCTGAGAACCAGCGGTACAAGATGCGCAACTTGAGCGATACCATCAAGATGGAGTTTATCCGCCAGGACTGGGCCGAGATGCAGGCCAAGATGATGGGCCGCAGTGCGGGAGAGCGGCCGTCGTCGCACGACGGGCACATGCAATTGGGAGCTGCGGGTAGACGATCTGGCTCAGGGAGTGCAATGGGGAGTGGGAATGGCCGTGTGGCTGCGAACGGGAATGGAAATGGAGCGGTCAATGGCTTCGATCAACAGCAGGCACAGCAGCAGGACGAGCAAGGTGACACCGCGGCCCCCAAGAAGGACAAGAAAAAACACGGCCGTGGTCTCAGCCTCACGATTGTCCGCGGCAGCAACAAATCCAACGGTACGCCATCGTCTCCGACGAAGAAGCAGAAGAACAATGACGGCCACACTACCAGTCTCGGCCGACACTTTCGTTCCAAGTCCACGGAGAGCCTGGTCAGCAACGGTGATGGTACCATAGCCCCTTCTTCTCCCTTCCCTTCGGGGTATGGTAGCAGTTTTCTGGCTAAGGTGAAGGGCCAGCAGTTGCCAGGAGATTTTGTCGCGTATCTGCAAAAGGTGCAGCGACCGGAGTTGGTGGAGGTTGGGAAGCTGCATAAATTGAGGCTGTTGCTGCGGAATGAGACGGTGGCGTGGACCGAGGAGTTTATCAGGCTCGGCGGGATGGAGGAGATGGTTGAGTTGTTGCATCGGATCATGGCTGTTGAGTGGAGGTATGTCTTGTTTCTTTCCTCTACCTTTCTTCGGTTACTTTATCTTTTTTTTCTTGTTTCGTCGACGCTGACCGTCACCACAGAGAGGAACACGAGGACGCCCTGCTGCACGAGACCCTGCTCTGTCTCAAGGCGCTCTGCACGACCGACATGGCTCTTCAATACCTACACTCCATCCACACCACCCTCTTCCCAGCCCTGCTGCACATGATCTTCGACCCGGAGAAGAAAGGCCCTAGCGAGTTCACCACCCGCGGCATTATCACCTCACTGCTTTTGACCTACATCGAGTGTGCCACGCCCCTAGAGCGGGTAGCGCGTGCCAAGGCCGTGCTCGGGTTCCTGAGGGACCCCGAGCCCAAGGAGGAGGATCGGCCGGTGGATTTTGTGCTGGAGATGAGGCGCGATCGCCCGTATCGTGTGTGGTGTAAGGAGGTGGTCAACGTGACCAAAGAGGTGTTTTGGATCTTTTTGCACAATTTGAACATTGTTGCTTTGCCGGCGGATAACAACAATATCAACAACATCAAGACCGACGGTACCACCACCCCTGCCACCTCAGGCTCCACGACGACACCTTCAACCGCCGACTCCGACTCCTTCACCTACATGACCCGGCACTTCCCGCAAGAGCGGCCCCCCGTCCCTGCGGCCCCTTACGTCGGCGGCGTCGAATGGGACGCCACCAACTACCTGGCTTCGCACCTCGACCTGCTCAATGCCATCCTGGCCTGCACTGGTCCCACCGCGGCCGAGCGCAACGCCCTCCGCGCTGATCTGCGCATCTCCGGCTGGGAGCGTTGTCTTGGCGGCAGCTTGCGGTTGTGCAAGGAGAAGTTTTACGGCGGCGTGCATGACGGCTTGAGACGGTGGGTGGCTGCTGGGGTCGAGGATGGATGGTGTGTCAGGGATGTGCGCTATGGACCCCCGCCACCGGAAGGAGGGGCCAAATCGAGGGGCCAGAGTCCGGTGAAGAAGACCGCTGCTAACGGGAACGGGGGTGGTGAGGCTGTGGCGCCGCCGAGGATCGAGATGCCCCGGTTTGATTTTGGGGGCCCTGTTGCTGGTGCAGGAAGTGGAGGAGTGCGGCCCAACGAACCGTGGCTGGGCTGAGTCTGTGTTGTTCTCTTCGTTGTCTCCGCTCTTTTCGTCCTTTTCTTTATTTTTATTGTCTTTTCTTTTCGTTGCTTTTCCTCTTTCCGTTTTCCTGAACGGCTTTGGTACGTCCGGTTTGGGGCTCTGGATTGTTCGCTTATTTTCACGGTAGCTCGGGAAGCGCTTTTCTCAATGGCCAGCCAGGGCCGAGACAGGAGCAGAGCATCCCCTGGATCTCCCTCCCGCAAATCCGACAGCCGACGGGGTGGCAAAATATGGTTAGGGTACCCAGCCAGTCAGCCAGCTCGGGAGGTCTCAGACAGGCATCGGCAAGGGCGGGGACGATTCAAAGCCCGATGGCGATTCTCTACTGGCTACTGTGAAGGGGGGTGTCTTCTCGGGGGAAGAGAGGAAGAAGACGAGAGCACGCGACCGATTGAGCTTCCTCGGATTTGGTTGGTCACGCTGTCTTTCTTTTCTTTTCTCTTGTTGGTCCTTTCGCGACCAGACAAAATGAAACCGACTGTGCTCACGGGGGTTGCTTCATCACGAAACACCGCTACCCGAGGGAAACAGGAGGATGCGGGTCATTGATGAATGGCAAAGCCGGCACTGCGGCCGCCATCGCTTTTGCTTTCGTACGCCAACTTTTTAAGGACGATGGAGTTCACGAGGGTTTGTCGACTTCGATGGCCACGCCACTGAACGAGGGAAAAGCGTGTTGTGAATATGGGGGCAAAGGGGCATTTGCATTGGCAATAGGGTGTTATAGCTGGATTTGGTCTGGGTTTCTTGTTTTTGCCACACCTGTCTTCCCTAAGTCCGGGTCTACGCCACATAGGCGAAGGGAAAGGACGGAAAATGTAAAGGAGACGAGCACGGGAGAGGGGGGTATTTTTTTTTCGCTGAGGGTTCCTCCCTACCCCCGCCTCGGGCACTGGTCGAGGGAAGACTAGGTTTGATGAAGGTTATGACTGTATGCATAATGAGAGAAAGGGAAAATCTCAGATGTCACTCGTACAACATTCCTCAGGGTTCCTAGACGTGGTGTGGCGTATGAGGCTCCTGCTGCTGTGTTACCCCAACGTATTGACACATGACACGGCTCTGACTAAGATAAATAATAAACGATGCGCCACACGTAAACAAGAAGACAACAACTAGGAAGGACTTTGACGTGGAATTAAATGTTCCGAGGCAAAGAGACAATAAACAAAACCTGGAGCTGAGCACAAACAAGTCCGAAAAAGGCCGCCGAGGTCACGTTGCTCTCTTCGACACTTGGCGAAACCGCCACAGCCCCGTGCCTCCCTCTCCTGCAATAGGCCGCTGTCCCGCCGGCTTTTCCTCCATCGAAAGCGCCTCCGCGGACTGTCCCTATGCTGCTTGATTCATAGACACCCTGCGTCATCGGCAGGAACCAATTATATCCACAGCAGCCAGCGAGACAGGTCACAAGGAGACGGTCCGGGAGAGGCCTCCGTCTAAAATGGACTGGACTGGTAATTCCCTGTGAGCCTAGGTCAAGAGAACCGATTCATAGGCTCATCCGCCGTGTTTTGCACCTCATAGGATTGGCCACCGCCCCCTCGGTGCAAATCTCACTGTCTTAAAGACTCTCAGACCGATGCTGACCGACCAAGTCTGGAAGAATGCGGCCGGAAAAGGGGCGAGGTGAGGGACTGTTGAGGCAAGTGGTGGAACCAAACCCGTCCATAGGTCAAGGTAGACCATGCCGGCTGTGTACTGTGTGGTTGTTACTCGTGACCAGCCAGTCTTTTTGTTCAAGCCAGCAAACGGTTGGACCACATGTCCTCAATTCTCGTGGGGAAGCGGGTGTGTGACCGGGATCGCGTGTCAGGACTCAGGATAAACCACTGGCTTGTATTTCACTGCCCCCCCACGAAATATCCCGGTCACTGGACCTCGACCGGGGGACGGAGGCCGATTGATACCATGTTGGCATTGTCCGTTGGCCGCTGGCTGGTCGATGGCTTGCCGACGGCTGGCCGCCGAGAAGCCGCCGGTAACTCCCATCGCCGCCTTGGCAAAGCGGAAAGAGAATCGCATGAAGAACCAGCGCGTTCGCCTGTAGTCGTTGAGCTAGAGAGCTACGGAAGGTGGCTGTGTTGTTGGAGATCCATAGCCTAAGATATCTGGGAACCTTGTTCACAAGCGCAAGCGGCCCGTCAGAACTAAAGCACGGCGTAAGATAGAAGCTTCTCTAAGACAACGATCAAATGCAACAGCCGTGTCCTCGGGTATCCCAATTCTCAATGGCCAGGCCGGGTATGGTCTACGACAGGAGTCACTGTACTCCCTTCCCAGTGGGTGCATATCTCTTACCACACACAGCAAGACTACGAGCCTCGGCGTTCTGGCGAAGCCCTAGCATAACTTCACAGCAATGCGCAGTGGCTAGCAGTATTGGCAAATATCAACCCTCGCCGTCGTCGCGGAGTGATGAGGCTCCTGGACTGCATAAGCGTTAAAATTTGTGTGAAGTGAGGGCGTCCGTCTGGCGGGCTTCATTGCTCAAACATGTCGGTGAACTTTATCAAGCTATCCCCGTGGAAGACGCGGGGGTGCTCAGGGAGAGTAACCGGCGTGCGCATCTCTGCAAGCTCGCCAAGGACAGTCTCGCCTTTCTCGCCGTTATTGGGTGACGACGAAGAATGTTTGGTGGGTGACTAGACTATCCCGTGCCCCAGTTGAGAAGATGGGATCCAGCAGAGCGGATACTGGGTTTGATAGGGTTCGAGGAATGCAATAAACACGGCTAACTCACGGCAAGACCGAGCCGAAGTCGGGGATGAAGTCCGCAAGTGGAACTGGCAATGGCAAAACCGATGAGCTCCCGGGACGTCAATCCTGTTGTGGAACAAAGACCTGGGCCGCCTGTCCCCATCCGGATTGCTCAATCGAGATGTGCCGTTGCACACCCCAGGGCATGGAAAGGGTCCCATGGAGGATATTTTTTTCATGTGCCAGCCCCACGGACTGACCGGCAGGCAAAAACCACAGGTTGCCAGCAATCTCTCGTGCGGCCCGTCTTCTCTGCGGCGGGACCACCAGCCGGCGGCCGGAGGCCCTGGCCCATGGCTCGGCTCATCAGTTTGCTTTCCCCGGCGAACAGATCGCGGATTGTCAATGTGTTTGAATGGCAAAGGTTCTGTTCTCTTCTCGGGCCGGTCGCGGGTGAGGCAGTTCCCCACGTCCTGCTCGGCAAGGCCGGTCAGTGTCTGGTGTGGTTGACGAGCGAGGGGACGTGAGAGCTCCGGAAGGTGGGGCTGGACTCTTGCCCTTGCTGCCCTACATCGTCCTGGGCGGCGGTGAGCCGTCGACCAAGCTGGCGAAATTTGTACGTTTCGGGAAAGTGCCCTGTGTCCCTTGCCCTAGGTGTCAAAATTCCAACCAACCCCTGATAGGTGACGAGATGACGCCGAAGATGGACCCGTTGGCAACCCAGATTGAACAAATATGCACAGGAGGAAACAACGTCGGGGGACGGCGTAAACTTTGCCCCAGCACCTGGCCAACTAGGTCTGAGAATTCTGTGTCGGATATGTCGTATCTTCTTCCTCCGGGTCCGTTGTTGAGATTGCCGCTTGTGTCTTCGTACACTCGGCTTCACCCAAGATAATCCGGGCCGTGTCACAGGGAGGAACAATGAGGTCACCAACGGCGGTGGTGGATTGTTGGATCCCAGTGAATGCATGGTGGAGGGCGACCCGGAACACCGGAGCCACAAAACGGACAGCCCTGGGTAGCTTCATCAGAGTTAAATGACGTCTCGTGGAGGCATGGGTGCAGAGTGACAGGGGCCAGATGGAAGCTTGTCGTCCCAAATGCATTCCACGATCCACCGCCATGCTCTTCCTCCGGTGCTGAGTGGTGAGCTGGCGCTAGATGACGCCGACGAGACAAAAAGCGAACACGATCAGAGCGTGAGGCCGACAGGTTGGTTTGTGAAAAGAGAATCTGCGCGGAAGCCGGAAACTGGATGCCGGATGCCGGATGCCCGGGGCGATGGCTGTCGGGCTGGCGTTCCTTTCTCAAATGTGAGGCATGCCCCGAGAACAATATGATGGGGTTGAAAGGGAAACTAAAATTATCTTGGCTCGACTGCTTCATTGCCAGTTGGCCGGACGGCGAAGGGGAAGGAGGGTGCTGGGCCTGCGCGGGGGTTCTGTACGCCCGTGAGCACAAATCGGATATCTATCCCCATTCATCCATCCAGCGCACGTCGTCGAGGAATGCTCGCTTTGTTTTGAGTGACGGAATGGTTCCCGTGGCTGTGGTGTTGGTCGTGGTTGGACGATGACAGTCGCTCGTGGCTTGTGGCGATCGCCGGACCAGCGGCCCATCATACTACATAGTGTATGTAACTCGGGGGCTTGGGGGTCGAAGACATTTCTAAATAACCAGCGTTGCGGTATGTCGCGGGAGACAGTGGAGTGTTCGCTTTGGCGCGGTGCAGTTATGAGGGAAGCATGAAATTTTAACCTGGGCTGCAGAAGCAAAACCGGCGTCCCGTACCTTCCTCCCTAGTTGGATGGATAATTGGGGAGCGCTTCCCTGCCCTTTCCCGGACAAAACAAAACTCGGGGGAGTCTCCGAGTCGTCGTTGCCTTCCACGCATTCTGTCGAAGCTTCCGTTTGGCGGGAAGGAACTTCTTGCTAAGGGAAGTGGCCCGACATTCAGTGGACCGTGTCAGCAGAGCAGAATCAACTCCTTAGACAGACCGTGTCTAGCTGCTTCGGTCGGGATGCGTGCCTATCTCGATTTGACCTGCGATCTCTTCCTCGTTGAATTCCACTTGCCTGTCTTTCATTGTTGCAGTTCCTCGTCTTTGGTACCGAGACGGCGAGATACATGTCTGGAATATTTCTGTGTCATCCCATGGCCGCGGGGTTATGCATCTGCGGAGATATCTATTTTCAAGCTTCGGAAGTCCCTTGACGTCTCCCTTGTTCTGATATTAATGTTTTTCTGCGTTTGTTGGTTGACTGAAAATCGCGGCTTTCTTTGAAGCCATCAAACGCGCGTTTGCGTGTTAATGCATAGAGAGGTTAACTACCTCCCTTACCCGTCCAGCCGTCTTGCCGTCCGCGCCTTCCATGAGAACGGGTGTCACCGGCAGGTCCACTCCTGGAATGGGGCCCACAGTTCAACCGCTGCGGGCCACGGGTTGTTAGCGCGGGGTTCCAAAGGCCAGGATGGCACGCCACAGCAAGGGCTGTTGCTTGGCCTGTCCGTCCCCTGCCCATGTTCTGTCTACCCTGGACCTGGGAACCCATCCGGCAACCTTCCTCGCCAGTTCCCGAGTGTCAAGCTCCGGGACCACCACCCCGCAGACGCACAAGATCAACACACACGCGCAACGGCCTACACGATATTTCCTGCGCCTAGCTCAAGCCTGTGTGCGCTGTCAATCAATCGTTCTCCCGCCACGGATCGGCCTCGCGCTGGTTCCATCCATCCTCTTCGGACACCCCCCTCCTCAAGAGAGGCATCGTCTTCTTTTGCCTCGGCACCCGGCCTTCTTTTCCAGGCCCGGCAGGACGGACGGGGCGCAAAGAGGTTGGAAGTTGTGTTCTAGGTCGCCGAGGCGCATTAACAAGTCCCGCACCTCTATCTATCCACCGACCCGAGAATTCCACGCAATACTGGGTGCAAGAAAGGGCAAGGAGGGCAGGTAAACATAGGCTGCCAGCACTTCCAGCAAATCCGGCCCACCCCACAGATACCACAGCCTACGCATCGCTCCCAGACCTCTCAAGAAATCTCGGCTGGGTCTACTGCAGGCAAGGCATCGCCTGGTGCGGGAGGAACTGGTCGCTCCCCTTTTTTGCGTGTGCCGCTCCTGTGTGAACCCTGCGCTGGGGTGGATGGTGCTAGCGGGCACCGAATCTGACGAATCGAGACCCCATCGAACGGCCTCTTGTGGGACACCCAGACGACACCTCTGCGGGCACGGCGGGCCATTCTGCGGCCACCTCCCACCTACCTTACCTTCCCTAGGTACCAAGCCACCCGCCTCCTCAACATGTCAATAAAGTAAGTGGTGATTTTTTATCTTCCTCCATCCTCGAAAGTAGTGTTTCCGTACTCCTTGAAGCCTTTTTTTCTATACCTCCGAGCTGGACCATCCTCCAAGTCCTCGGTTCTCCCTCTCTCTCCCTCCTCCCCCCCTCCCATTCCATCTATTATCCCTTACACTTGCTGCCCACGACGCCTCTTCCCACCTGCTAGTGCCCTAGCCGCACATCACTTCCCTTACCTGACACGCCCTTTTGGCTTCTGTCCTGGGCCACACGCCGTCGACCCTGGTTTATCTCCTGCTGGATAATGGCAGACCAGTTCCTGGCGGAGCAGCACACATGGACGCTATTTCGAAATTCGCAATCTGACGAAGCGGACAGTTGGGTTATGTTGACCCGGGATGGTGAGATCGTTCCCATCCCAGGTGAGAAGATATTGCATACCTCACGGCCACGAGTGAGCCTCGAGGTGACAACACCCCGTGAGCTCCAGATCGCCGACCCGTTCTCCATCAAGTGTGACAACGGCATCGCCTACATCACGAATGAGCGAGTAAGTACACCGCCCTATCCGCCACTAGCTTTTCTTAGGTTGGCTCCAAACCTGGGTCCTTGGCCCCGGGTTTCGGAAGAGCAGGGCGGACTGGTCTTACTATGTAGAGCCCGAAGCTGACCAGGCCCAGGTGATCTTCTTGCCGGCTAGGCCGAGTGAGGATTTCAAGTCTTTTTTTACCCCCGCGCTGAATTTTACCGATACCCATGTTCATTCATCATGGATTGGTCCCTGGAGCTGGGGCGGGACAGTGAGACCGGTTCCTGGGGGAGGCATTCCCATGCATATTCCGCGGGTGGATGTCAAATTCGTCTTCCGGGACGGGGGCCACAGCGACTTCCAAGCCAAGTTTGAGTGGCTGAAGGAGCGCCTGCATCATGCCCAGGAATTGGGTCTGGTACCCGGGCAAAACCTCGAACCTCCGCCGCCGTACCAAGTCGACCGCCCGAGCCCCACTTCCACCAGCGACACTCAGCCTAGCACACAGGGACAACAACGGCAGGAGCCACAGCAGGAGCAGCAACAACAACAAGAAGCGCAGCAGCCCCAACCAGCTCCCGACGAACCGCCTCCGGATTACGTTCAGGCACAAACCCAAGCCATCAATATACGGTACGAGGAACGTGCGCGGGAGGAAGCTGAGAGGGGCTGAAGGGTTAAGATAGTGTTGAAATTGACGGGTTTTTAAAGGGGACTGGGGTGTGGGGGTTCCAAAGCCCTTTCTTTTTGCTCTGTTTAACCTTTCACTTCCCCCGCTTCTCCCTTTTCTTCTCTTAATTTTTGGGGGTTTCTTGTGACAGTCTGCAACTGTTGATACCATCCATCAGCTTTGAACGGTCTTGTGTTTTGAATTCAACTGCGGACGGTGGGTAATGAGGACGAGCGTTGCATCAATTTTGGCTGGCGTTTTTGAGTACAATGTTATTTCACAATCCTTCCGAAACTCCCCAAGAGTTTGGAAAAAAAGACAACTCGACGCTTCACCATTAGACCTTTTAACTTCAGCTAGAATTATACGTCCGCTACCCCTTAAACTCCATGATAATAATGTCGCCGTAGACACTGGGGTGTTTAGCGGACGCTGGTGTGGGCTGGCAGCTTGCGGCATGATGCCATAGGCCGGGGCTCACGGACCAAGCTTCAAAAAAAGAATGAGGGTTAACAGGGAGCTTTGAGCTGTCTCAAAATCACGTGATGAGCGGAATGACCCGGAGCTCGATCGGCCAACGAATCAACCAATCAGGGCCCGTCAATTGAAGAACCGGGCTGGTTTCGCCGACCCGATTTTTGCGAGAGCTCCAACGTCGCGCGATTGCCGACTCGACGCAAACCCCGTTCAGGCGTGCCCTGCCAAACCCACCAACCGAAGCATCGACAACCGCCGCCCACCGCTTGCCGCCAAACCCCGACCAGCCACATCGCAACAATGGGCTTCTGGGACACCATAACCGACCTCGTCGAGGCTGCCACCCCGTGGACAACGGCTGACGCCGAGGCCCCCGCCGACCAGGTATGCCGATTATGCGTCACTTTCTATGCCAGCTCCTAGATCCCGCCATGCCGCTGCCGAAACGACTGCCCAGGCTTGCCCAGCACCTGGGCTTCTCCATGATGCTATGAGGAAGGTTTTGGGAGCGTTGAGTGAGGGTATGGCTAACAGCTCGATTTCGTGATTTCGTAGCCCGAGGAGACCAGCACCGAAACCCCCAAGGAGGAGGCAACTGAGACCAAGCCCGAGGCGAAGGAGGCAGAGCCGGAGGAGGCGGCTGAAGAGGAAGAGGAGGAAGAAGAGGAGGAGGAGGAGGAGCCAGTTGACCCCAAAGAGACTCTCGAGGAAGGTGGGTTAATTGTTTTACCCCACCCCTGGCATCGCTATCATCACGATATAAGGTCGTTAGATCACAGCTGGGAGGCAAGGCGCATTGGGGGGTTAATGCTTGCTCCTGCTTGAAGAAAGGGTTACTGGGCACGGCTAGCCGTAACCCATATAACGACATGCGGATATTGGATGCGGCACACGACACTGAGGGTGGACTGTCGCTGACGATGAAATATAGAATGCCGGAATTCTAAGCAGTGCGCTCCGGCGAAGCACCACTTCGATGAGTGCGTTGAGCGCGTTACCAAAGCTGAAGCTGACAGCGACAACAAGGAGGACTGCGTTGAGGAGTGTAAGTCTTTTTTGTTTGCACCTCCCTCTTGTCTCCCTTGACCACGTTCACTAACCTGATGGATCAGTCTTCCATCTTGCCCACTGTGCGACCCAATGCGCTGCTCCCAAGCTGTGGTCTGTTCTCAAATAAACCAGCCCCAGCACGCCCCCCACGACTAGGCCGACCTACCCCCGGACCGACAACAACTACGACCAGCGATGCCCAGGAGTATAGATGGAGTGCTGATCTCTGGTTTCACGATGCGATGAATATGGTTTCTATAGAAGGTGCTTCTTCCTATAGACGAGACGGGAGTAGTTTGCTGGCCGGGTTGTTTGCGACACGAGGGTTGTTTGGCCGATGCACATCGTGAGACGGGGTTTTCATCCAGGACGGTGAGACGACGCAGCCCTGTATAACCGAACTCGCCCGGGTTTGTCTGGAGGTTCCGTCCGCTCGGGCTTGTTGTATCATTACCATCCCATTGTCGTCTCCTTTACACCGTGCGAAACAAAAATGACATACTCGAATATCACTGACCCCCAAGACCTCCGCTCTGAGTTCTCCGCCTTGGGCGTTTTCCTCCTCTCGATTATGACCCATTCGGGCTTCAAGTCGCAGATATCGTCTCGGATCTCCGCTTCCCCACTTCGTCTTCCCCGAAGATGAAGGTGTTTTTTCCTTTCTAGTAGGGCTGCATGGCGCCAACGGCGCTTCGATGGAGATATACAGACCAGATCCCTAGTGCCTTTTTCTCTCTCAGGCAGAATGCAGCCACAACCAAGATCAGAGGTGGGTGTCTCAACTTGTCAACCTTTTCTTTTTCTATCCCCTTCCAGACTTTCTAGCCCAGCCCCCTCTTTTCCCCTCTGGGCAGCGAAAGGTAAGAAAAAGAAAAAGCAGAAGACGTTTCCACGAGTTAAATCCTTCCACCCCCCGAACACGATTCCGGTGGACCCGGCTGCTTGCTGCACGCACACACCAAACCGGACATCGGAATGATGGGTAGTCGTAATCACCCTTCTTTCTGACGTCGAGTCCCATTGCCGTGGGATCGACGCCTGCGGGACATATCTCACATCAGGCCACACACGCATATGTACGCAGCAACGACAGATTACCCTAAGCCATTTCCATGCAGACACTTCGTGCGACCGTTGGGGGACCTTAACGTCATGGCTTTTCCGGACCAACTCAGCTCTTCCTAACCCCCATTCGCTCCTCTTCTCTGCCCTTCAACACCCCCGCCCCCTCGGAAACGATAACCAACCTTGCCAACGTAACGACTGGGCTTGCCCCTCTCCTTTTGGATTTCCTCTTAGCTGAAACGGGCTGCCGACATATTGGCGTCAAATGGCACAACAAGAGAGGCCCCGCAATGGTCGAGTTTCGGTCCCTACATGAAAGTCGTGAATCGAATGGGCGCAAAATGTCTTGCATACACTACAGCTAAGAGCTAGGAGGCTAGGTAACGTTGGATGGGATGGGGTGCCAGTGCATCATGCGAAGCACCAGGGATCGTCGTGAGCATGGCTATTTGTGTACCAAAGGGTCTTTTACAAAGTAAGCTCCGTTGGTCTAGCCTCATCTACGATGCGTCTGAATTACTCCGGATAGCAGTGATCGTTGGGGGTACCGTGTGGGCGGGGAATATCCCGATAGAATCGCCCTCTTTGGGTGTCTCGCTATGGCCAAAAAAAGCGGCACACCAAGTCCCTGGATAACTTTGCTAGAAAAGTGAAAAAAGACCAAAACGAATAAACCAAAAAAAGGGAAAGAAGAGAAAAAAGAATAAATCCAGAAAGTGAAAAAAGACAAAACAGAGTATATCAATCAAAATTTATCAAGATTGGATCCGATGTTGATGGATTAGACTTGAGCCCTCCGTTTTGGTGTGTCGCTTTTTTTGGCCACAGCGAGGGTGTGTATAAACGGGAGTTTTTCCGAGGTGAAAATACCGGCGGTGGTTTTTCCTTGAGAGATAAAGAGACAAGAAAAGGGAGGGGTTCGGTTCATCGTTTCCTCAATAGCTTCCGCAGTTCGTTTTCTTTTAAATCGCGTCCCTATCCCATTTCGTTCTTATTTACCTCTTTACTCAATTTTCGCTCACGACTCCTCTTCCTCAACTCTCACCCCGCCTCCTTACCCCTCCCTTCTTCATCGACGCAGAGCCCATTTCTGGGCTGGAACCAACCAAGTGATCAAACTCATCAGTGAAGGGGGGAAGGGGTGACATGAGAGGCTGAGAATAAGTTCCATCATCCATGCTGCTGCAGAAATATCCCCCGCATGCGTCGGCACCCTGTTGGGTTACACAGGAAACACATGGGAGAGACATGCTAATGCATGCCGTTAAGCGGTTGGGCTGGAATGACTTGCAGGTCGCGGGTTTTGGGGGTGCCGGGCGAGGGGGAGAGGGGAAATGGGGGGGCACGAGGTGGTTTTGAGGTCTTGGGGGGCAGCCAGTTGCGTAGTAACGATTTGTAGTCCGGAGGTGTGTTGGTGATTTTGGGAGGGAATTTGTCTGGCAATTGAGTCAACCCCGAAACAGGGCTGTCTAGAGTCGGATAACGATAGGTACGAAGTACCTCTGTGGTGTCCTGCGTCCGAAGAACAAGATCACTTGCTCGGCGCAGGTCGGCGCTTCGGACGAAAGCCTACTTACTACCTGATGGAGAGAGCTTGGATAAGGTACCCATCACATACAGGTATGTACCTCAGCATCTCAATGCACGGCTCTTGTCCGACCTTGTTAATTTGATCTGGTGCGTCGAATTGGAAGGCACTCGACCTGCAGGAGGATTTTCGATCTAAGCAGGGGCGCCTTCCTCGCTGAGATTTGAACCCACCATTTACTCAAAAGAGAAACTGTTGAAAAATGCCCGACAAGAAATTCGTCAGGTACCACGATCCCCCAAATCGAAGTCCGGTTGGTGTTGAGGATCGTGCACGTGGAGGAGCTCTTTCGATGTTTGAGATCACTTGACTCGACGTCTCTCGCACTTCTTCCCGATTCGGAAAGCGGTGGTGGTTCGGGTTCGGCTTCTGGTCGTCTTCGTTCGCTCTCTCGGTGCGGGGATCCCTCCAATTCGACAGGCCAGTTCCTTGTTTGGGTGGAATTTTGAGCTGCCAAGAACGGCAAAGGACTCGAAAATGGGACGATAGCAGGGAATCGGGACATTGGCACGCGCCCCATGCCGATGGCCGTTTCATCTGAAGGTTCAGAGCCGACTTCAGGCGGCCGAGTTGCTCGTCGGGGTCGGGTTCTCTATCATCGTGAACCTTTCACAGACGAGACAAGAACACTACAACCACCGCCGTCATTTTCACTGACGGCCTCAGTACTGGTCGGCGTAACCGTTCGCTGCAGTGTCGTTCTCGGTTCGAATAAGACCCGAGCCTGTTATCATATGCTGTGCGACACTCCAACCTAGGCATCATCGCACCGGGGCGGACGGCCCCCGGTATGGCCCATGGGAACCGCGGTACCAACTATAATGAAAAGCGACGCGGCCAGACATCAATAACCGATACTCACCTACCGAAATCTCATCCCTCACACTCACCCGACACCAGCCCCACCGTCAGCGAAATCGAGGAAGCGAGCCTTGGGTCCGGTGGGATGGGTAGCGGCCGTTCGCGCCGCTGGTTCAGGCTGAGGGAGGAACGCGCGGGTGAGACGGAAAAGGATTCTTCCCGGAGCAGCGACGGGAATGGCGTCAGCAATGCGGCCGGTGCCTCGGCGCTGCAGGGCAACACAGAGTCGATTGAGTTGGGCTCCGTTACGGCGGAAACAAGAAGTCCGGGCGGGCCGGTCCCGCGGAGGCCGCTTGGCCCTGGTTTGGTGAAGGAAGAGGGTGTTGAAGATGGGGGTGTGCGGGCCGGGGCCGACAACGAGACGACGGTGGAGTACAAGGTGTACAAGCGGCGGTGGTTCGGGTTGTTGCAGTTGACGCTGTTGAATATCATTGTTAGCTGGGACGTAAGTGGTGCCGTCTTATCACCCCCTTTTTTTGGTCATTTGTTGCACCGGAAGGTTGGTTGTCCGTGGGCGGGTCAAACGAGCTCCGGAAGATCGTGAGGGACACTCACTCCTTTTATCCTACTCGGCGAAGGACTGTTTGCCGTATGGGTGCGCTTAGTTAGCGTTTACCCGATTGTTTGCATCCCGTCTGCGCTTCCCGATTTGCCGAAACTGCGGGCTCGATGGTCTTGCGCTGCATCTTAGCACGCCACGAAGCAGCCAGCCGCATTTCTATCAGACCATCGACGCCTGCTGTTTTCCAGCTTGCTTCAAGGAGGGGGGATAGCCATAATGCAGTTCCTATCTGTGCTAACCTACCTTCACCTTTGCTAGTGGCTTACCTTCTCGCCCGTGTCCTCCCAAGCAGCAACCTACTTTGGCACCACGGATACCATCATCAACTGGCTGAGCACGGCCTTCCTGTTTGCGTTCGCCTTCTTCACCCCTGTGGTTATCTACGTGCTACATCTCGGCCCGAAACTGTCCATCGTTACGTCTGCCAGCCTTGTACTCGTCGGGAACTGGATCCGTTATGCCGGTTGCCATTCCAAGTCTGGCGGGCTCTTCGGAGTGGTCATGTTTGGCCAGATTCTGACTGGGCTAGCCCAGCCTTTTGTCCTTGCGGCCCCGGCACGATACTCAGACCTTTGGTTTACAAACCGAGGGCGGGTAACTGCCACAGCTTTGACAAGTCTTGCAAATCCTCTTGGTGCTGCGTTGGGCCAACTGATTAATCCTTTCTGGGTTTCGAAACCGGGCGATATCTCCAACATGGTCCTTTACGTCTCCATCATCGTAAGCCGACCCCTCAACTCTCTCCCATAGCAGAATCAAACTCAAGGATAACGGGCTTGCTCAACAACTAACAACGTAACAGTCCTCCGTCTGCGCAGTGCCTTCTTTCTTCATCCCCGCTCGACCACCTACGCCCGCAGCACCGTCCTCGGAAACCCCCAAACTCAGTATCCGCGCCTCCGCCCGCTTGCTATTTAGCCAGCTCGAGTTCTGGCTCCTATTCATCCCCTTCTCCATCTATGTCGGCCTCTTCAACTCCATCTCGTCCCTCATCAACCAGATCCTGCTTCCACACGGCTACACCGAGGAAGAAGCGGGCATCGCCGGCGCTCTGCTTATCGTCGTAGGCCTCGTCACGTCGGCGCTCACCTCCCCCATCATCGACCGAACCAAATCCTACTTACTCGCCGTCCGCGTCGCCGTGCCCATCATTGCGGCAAGCTACCTCATCTTCATCTGGATGCCTGGCACCCGTGCCTCTAGCGGCGGCAGTGTGGCCGGGCCGTATGTCATGATGGCCATCCTGGGCGCGTCCTCTTTCTCCCTCGTGCCTGTTGTTGTCGAGTATCTCGTCGAATTGACGCACCCCATCAGTCCGGCTGTGACGTCGACGTTAGGGTGGGCTGGCGGGCAGCTGTTGGGTGGGATTTTGATTGTGGCTTCGGGGGCGCTGAAGAAGGGTCCTGAGGGTGATCCGCCGGGGGATATGAAGGATGCGTTGGTATTGCATGCTGTGTGTGCGCTGGTGGCGTTGCCGCTTCCGTTGTGTTTGGGGTTGTTTGGGAGGAAGGAGAAGTTGATGCTGAGAAGGGTTGAATCGGATGATGAGGGGAGAGGTGGGGGTGGACATCATGGGCATCATGGTCATGGGCATGGGGATGAGAACCGCCATAGCCAGGCAGATCGGTTTGGCGAGGCGTGAGGTATTTGGGTTATTACTGGGATATGATGGGGCAGGGTCATGGGTTCTATTTTTTTTTGGATATGTATGCTTGTGAATGTACGGGTGGAAATGTATGGATGATGATGTGATGATAGGGGAGAAGGTGTTGGAGACAGGCGTGATTAGTGTGGCCATTTCCGTGTTTGCATAATTATATCCCCACGATTGGCATAGTTGTTTAGCATTACCATTACAATAAATCTTGGAATATCCAATTCATGTTCAATCCTCCCCTTCTACCCAGCCCAACGACTTCATCTCGTTTCATAAACCAACCTCACTTTGCCTAGTTCCCCTCCTTCACCGCCTTCAACGTCCTCTCCTCCCACGTCGCCCGCAACGCCTCCATCTTCTTCCAGCACGCCGCCCCCAACTCCTCAAACTGCGCCAGCCTCTCCTCCGTCACATCCACCGCGTCCCACTTCCGCCCCTTTATCTTCTGCTCCTTCTTCAACTGGTCCCGACCCCCTTCCACTTTCCCCTCCCACCCCCACCCATCCACCTCGGTCTTCTTGACGCGGCACTCGCCCCAGAAGTCGGTGCTGCTGCCCCACTTCACGCGCTGCGCACCCGCGGCGTCGAGGTCCTCTTGTTCCTGTAGGGCTAGCCAGACGGGGGCGCAGGCGCCGTTGTAGGCCGTGATGGGATGCCAGGGGGAACCGAGCCAGCGGGCCACGTAGAGGACGACGTTGTACCAGAAGAACATGAAGGCGTTGAGGGGGAATAGGGTGGTTTGCACCACACCTGGGTGGACGAGGTAGATTTTGGGTGGGGTTGCGGCTCCTGTCGGTGGTGATGGTTGTGATGCTTTTGTGGTGGATGGGGTCAGGTATTTGTCCACGTAGGGCTTGGAGGCTGGGAGGCTGGAGGTCAGCGCGAGGAGGTCGGTCAGGCGCTTGGTGGACTCGTAGGCGGCGTTTGTCTTGATGGCTTCGAAGTCATCGAGTGACAGGGTTTCCCAGTCCGGCTCGATGCTGGATTCCCAGATGATGCGACCGGGCGGGATGCCGGCTTGGGGCCGGCGCGCCATGAGTGGTACGAGGTGTTGGGCGAAGAGGTAGTGACCAAAGACGTTGGCGCAAAAGATCTCGCCCATTTGCGGGGCTGTTGCGGCTTCGTCATTGTTGTTCTTGGCTGTCTTCCCGTGGATCGGGTCGATCACGAAGCCGCTGAGGGCACCCTTGAAGGTCGGCCAGGTCGTCGCACTGACGAGGCCCTTCGTGAGGATGTTGTGGAAAACTTTCGGCCAGTTGAGCCCGTACCATCCTCCCATACCGGCATTGAAAATAATCGAGTCCAATCGCGGTATCCGGACGTCGGTGAGAGGCACGAAGTCATCGTCATCGCTGGGACTGCTGAGGGTTCCTGAGACGAGCTGCGTCGCGCAGCGGCGGATAGCCGGCAGGTTGCAAAGGTCGAGTTGGACGCTTAGGATGTGGACTCGTCGTGTAGTTTGGCGGGGATCGTAGTTCGGGCCGGTGCGGACGCGGAGGGCGGTCGAGGTGGCTGCGAATTCTCTGGTGTGTTTGCGCAGGCCGTCGATGGTTTCTCGGGACTTTTTGGCGCTGCGGGTGGTTGGAATGACGACGATATGCGACGAGAGCGAACGCGTGGTCAGGTACTCGTCAATGAGGCGTTCGCTAATGCCGAAGCCAATACCACTGTACAAGAAATTGGTGTCAGATATCAGACGGCAAATTGGATTAGCGGGCATCTTAGGACAACGACAAAACGTACCTATTCCCGCCCGTCACCAAAACGAAGAGGGTGTTTTCAATTGGGAGCTCGTCCCACGGTGCAAGAGCCATTATTGATTTATTTTATTCTAGGAGCGGTTTGGCCTTTTTCGTTTCGGTCAGTGTTCGGGCCAGGTCTTGTTAGTAGTCTCGTGGGTTCGACACATTGAAAGCAAGTTGTTTTGTTGATTTCCCCTGATGGAGAAATTTCCTTTCTTGACACGTCCAAGCACATCGCACGTGTGAATGCAGGGGTACTTCTCTGTAGGTACCACAGAACCTCCATGGTGACATTTTGAGAGCCTTCAAAGCTCTAGAAAATCCGAACCTTTCCAAAATTTCGCTTTGCAAGAAATTCCCATCACAATCCTAACAAAATAAGCCTTCGTTTTCTCCGCAGCTTTACGATGGGGTTGCCTAAAGGTTCAAGGGTTGAAAATATTGGATCTTGGTACGCGATCTCAAGCCCCACTCTCAGAAACTCCGCACAGTAAAATGCACAGTCGCCAGACTGTTATCTGGATCTCTCGATTTGCTGCCTGCGGATTGCACTTTCTGTTCCCGGGTCCTCCACTTTGTCCCGAGCTCCCGCCCGGCTGTACTTATTCTGACTCCCGTGGCTCTTCACCATGACTGGCAAAGTCTTGATATTCACTGGGGCCCCAGAGAACAGCACTCTTGATTGGGAAAACGGTGGTTTACTCTCCCATTTCCAAGACTCCATCGCGCGATTTGCTGGGATCGGTACCAACGATCATCAACCTGAGCCAGCTCTCTCACTACCGGACCATGCCCTATGGCGGTTGTTGCCTATCGACAAAACGAAAGAATCCCGACCTTGCTCGCCGAAACGAGTCGCCGATGCCCGTCAGTACGGGTACAATGATTACCCTCCGGATACGGCTCCCGAATTCTTCACCACGGCCTCGTTCTCTTTCGCTTCAGATAATGGAGATGGTGGAGGCGATACTGGCCCTTCCTTATCTCAGTTTTACGAGCAGTCTATCGTTGCCCACGAAGATGTAACCTCCTCTCACTTAGTTTTCCAATCAACTGAGCAAACAACATCGTTCACAAGCGACGCCACCACATCCTTTGTGAGCGGCTGTGGCAGCCAGTCCGGCCCCATCAAGGCCCCGATCGTGTTCCGAGGCAGCGATAACCTCTGTAATCTCAAGAACATTCCTTCCCCAAACCACATTGCCGGGATACAGCCGCAGACTATGACTATCAATATCATTGTCGGTCTCATATCTATCCCCCTGCCGCGAGCCGTCAAAACCCGCTGGGGAACTAGGTACTTGGTCGAGATTCTGGTCGGGGACGAGACCAAGGCCGGCTTCTCTATTACTTACTGGCTACCCTCCGACAACCTGGACGAAAGCCCGCTAGCCGGCCTACGACCCCGGGATATTGTCCTTTTCCAAAACGTTGGGCTCAATGTTTTCGCAAAGAAGGTCTACGGACATAGTCTTCGTAAAGGTCTTACCAGGATGTACTTGCTCTACCGGACGAAACTTGACTCTCGGGATGTGGGCGGGCACTATAGCACCTCCGACCTTTCCACCAGCGGGGTCCACCAACAACTCGACAAAACTCGTCTTGTCCGGGATTGGATACTCAACTTTGTGGGCCGAGGGGCCACGAGCGGCAGTAACAAACCGGACACGGGGCCTCGTTGGAATCGGCCACCAGCCGATGACACACAATTGACCTAAATATCGGCGCCGGACTTTTGGTTTCGATCGAAACTTTTGGGCCTTTGCAGTTTTCAAACTAACGGCCTTCGAACAGCCCCACAATCCCGGAGGGTGCTCCGCCCGGCCCGGCCCGGCTTCCCCTGACACCACGGGGTATCAGCGAGCCATTTGTGGCTGTGAGCCACGCAACGCGTCATGTCGAAAATCACGACAACGCGGCCGCCAGTAAACGGGCATACCTTCAGCAGCGCCCATTTGATTGAGATACCGTCTCTTTCGATTCTACTGATATTGTCCTTCGGAACCCTTCATCATCTCAATTACCAGTGATTTCCCCAGCACCTCGGACAGACAATGCGCAGAGCTCATAGAAAATCCCGAAAAGGATGTCTTGAGTGTAAGAAGCGCCATAGTAGGTCACCGCTTTGCCCTGGAGCCTTTTAAATCCATCGCTGACATGTATTCGGTAGTCAAAGTAGGCGACTCGCCACTCATCGCTAACCCAATGCAAAGCTAATCCTGTGTTGTAGTGTGATGAAACTCGCCCACAATGCATCAATTGCACAACGGTAACCCGAGAATGCCAATACTCTACGCCTTGGCTTGACGACGGGCGCCAGTCATCAGGCCGGTCGGTCAGCCCACAGATAAGGGTGTCCTCAAAAATGAGCACGCCGGCACCAACACCATCACCGACACCGTTCCCTGGGCTTCAACCGGCGGCCCCGCCCGAAAATGCGTACCCACGAGTCGACATGGTTCACATGGAGCTCCTCCATCATTACATGACCAGCGACTCCCTCCATCCACTCATAGATACATGTATGCAAAACCTCGTCGCCAAGGTTGCCGTCCGGGAGCCCTACGTCATGCACTCCGTGCTCGCACTCTCTGCCCACCATCTCAGCGTGGTACACCCGGAGAAACAGTCTTTCTACCACAACATCGCCATCCAACTCCAGACCCAGGCCCTCTCCCTCTTCAACAGCATCGACATTGCGCTCTGGGGGGATTCAGTCGAGAAACGCGTTCCGGCCTTCATGTTTTCGAGCGTGCTCGGCATCCACGCACTTTGCGATGCGCTTGCACACCGCGATCGAACGCCGGACGCCGCCATTACTCGATTCCTAACATACCTCACGCTCCACCGTGGCATGCACACCGTCATGGACGGCTACTGGGACCAGCTACGGAAGACGGAACTCAAGGTCATCTTTGACGAGCTTGTGCCTCAGTGGTTTCAGTTAACCAGCGAGGGTCACGACTGCGACGATATTCGCGCGAGACTAACCTCGGCAGACTTGGAAGAGGAAGAACTAAAAGAATCACTACGCGCCGTCGACCTAATCCAGTGGGTCTTCGATGGACAGCCCACGCGCGAAAGCAGGGCATATGTCCTGTGCTCCTGGGTCTCGATGCTCCACCGAACGTTTGTTCGCATGCTCGAGGCGCGCCGCCCAGAGGCACTGGCCGTACTGGCGTATTATTTCCTAGCCATGTACCACTGTCGGGGTGTGTGGCTGATGGACGGCGCTGGCCAGCACTTTTTGGGCCTGCTAGTAGACTACTTCCGGGGTGGGGAGTGGTATTCCTGGGTGGAAACGCCATGGAGGATGCTGCAGGAGTCTGTGGGGAAGGAGTCGCAAATAACAGGCGTAGGCGACGTTGAAACAGGAACCGACCCAGGCCATTCTCCTTCTCGGGACTCTGAGTCTGGGCCTGGGTCTGGGCCCGCTACTAGCCACTCGCAAGCAGCATGTTGATGCACGACATGTGGTGTGTGGCACCTGGCACCCGTCACATGACCCCCCTGCGTCACTTAGCTCGGTTTTCCTTTCCCTTAGTGTCTCGGCCTCAAAGCAACCAAGCACCATCTAAATCGAACACGGCAGCTAAAGCACCTAAACTAAGCTCCCGTCTCCCGTTCCATCCCCGTTCCCGTTCCCGTTCCCGCGCTCGCTTCCGCCATTGTGACATCCGAAACTAAAACCGCGGGTCATCCTAGCTCTCTCACCTTAAAACTATCTCACCGTCGCACACCGTCTCCCTCACCGGCTCGATGGCTCACCCCCCTCCCCCCACCCGATTCACGCTTACTCGCGCTCGGCCGGCTGACGCACCCCGCATCGCTGAAATCCACCTGGCCGCGATGGACGCCAACCCGTTGCTGCACGCCCAGTTCCCGAGTCCCACGGGCCTGGCAGGCCTGAGGCAATTTTTGGAGAGCGAGGTTTCCGAGCATGTGGCCTCGCTGGGCGATGGGCCGCTGCCATCATCTAGCACGGAAGGTGGTAGCGTAGGTGAAGGACAAGGATATGGCGGTGGGGGAATATCGGTGGCGCGTGATGTGGAAAGGGGGGTGATCGTGGGGTATATCAGGTGGGATGTGGAAGTGAAGTCAGACTCGCCAGGGAACGCCGAGAATTCCAAAGCCAAGTTAGAGAACGGCGATATACGGTTTGTAGAGGGGTGTAGACCGGAATTTTTGGAAGGGTATGCTGCGCTGGCGGAGGAGGCCAAGGGAAGATGCTTTAATGGGAGCAATCATTACTGTAAGTTTGCTTACAAGTCTTTTGTGCCTCTTACCTTTTCCTGTCCCGTTTTGTTTCCGTCCCGTGTGCCACAGTTTTGTTTATTCTATTCCGGAAAGGGGTTCTTGTCCTTGGGCCTCTATTCCCGATACCCGGCCCGGAAATACACCCCGGATATGGCATCCAGGGTCCTTTCCTCGGCCCGGCCCGTTGCAAGCCGGCGCTCGTCATCCTTCCTCCAACCAGTAACCCCGCCCCGCCTGGCCGGTACTCCGGATATCGTCCGGGTGCTTTTTTTTGTGGATCCAAGGAACCATGACCGCAAAGTCATAATCACATGGATATATAATACCACCTTCCCTAGCGTGTCATTTCTCAAACACACACATCTCGTGCCTATCACTTACCTCTTCATACGCAACACAAAAACAACAGGCCTCACTTTCGTCTGCATTGACCCGGCATGGCAAGGCCGCGGCGCCGGCGCGCTGTTGACCCGATACGTCCTCGATCTGGCGGCCGCCGACGGGTTGCCGGTGTACCTGGAGAGCACTGAGGTGGCGGTACCGTTGTATTGGAAGTTGGGGTTTCGGGTGCTAGATGGGTTTGAGATGAGGATACCGCGGCTGGGGCCCGCTGATGCGTCTGTTGCCGAGGTTGGCGGCGGTGAGGAAGAGGTTTGGTATAGGGAGAAGTGTATGCTCTGGACACCTCCATCGAAGGCTGATGGGGATGTATGAGGGATTGGCCGGGTTGATCTGGGGGGGTTGATGTGATGAGAGGGTCGAGGATATTAGCATGGAGTTTGCACACAACCTACTTCGTCGGCTAGCATTGTTGGTGAGTCGTGCGCCGACAAGGCCCATCCCTTCCATCTCCGCTGCAGTGTACCGGAAAATATACATCGGCAAACCCGGCAAGTTTAACGGAGACCCGTCCCCTTTTTTTTTGACAGCAGATCTTATCCACACCCGACGGTTTTGTAGTTGAGTAGAAGCCGAAGTTTCGCCGCAACAACCGTCCCGTTCGCTTGCCTCCGAACCCGGCCCGAGCATTGCTTGAGACATATCATCACCAAGGAACCCTTACAGCCAAATATACCAAGTGAGGTACCCCGTTTCATCTGGCTTCACCGGTGCACGGCCCGATGATCGTCTGTCTTCATCCGTACATAGTACACAGACAAGCCTTTCTTCGGGTGGGGCCGCGGAGTAGTGTAATTCGTTTAGCAGGTTGGCAGGCGAGTTTTGTGGATTCTGAGTGGAATTGTTTGTTGTTTGTTGAACCTGGAGGGTATACTCTGTAACTCGATGTCAGGCACCGACCGAGTTCAGGTATCATTGCTGCGTCAAGGGTCGGTCAGGTCAGACAGAGTTAACTTCCCGCTTCTTGTTCAAAGCTCCATTGTAACTTCGGTGAGCAAGAGGGTTGACGGGTTGGGCAAAGTCTGTTTAGGGCCATTTAGAAGATGATCCCCTTCTTACGGTTTTGGTGTTTCCACCAAACCTTTTCTTTTCATGCGTTCCTGCGTCATTCCTATCCTCCGATATCCGACGAATCAGAGGGGCCATAAAGGGTTGAACCCTCCGGCTCTGTCGATCCCCCGCTCTTGTCCTGGGCTGACACCGACCCTTTTGCTGCTGGATATGGAGATTGGCGAAGTCGGACAAAGACCCTTTTTTATTGATTTCCTCTTCTTTTTTTGGTGTGCATGCTTGCCCCCTCCTCCCCAGACCGTTAACGAAGGCCCCCTCATTCCCCGTGCCGTCCCCGGCGTCGGCCGAGGAGTGCGAATCCGGGGGAGAAGGTGGCTGGCTGGATAACCTGATTGGGCTGCATCGGGGTTGGTGTCACGACCTGGACAACGGGTGGGACGGTCTTGAGGTTGCGGTGCAGGAGAGGGGTGGGGTGCGTTTCGAAGTTTGGTCCTCGCGAGGTCTCGCTTTCCTCTTCTTTTTCCGGGTTGTTGTGTTTCGGGGATGACTATGATGCTTTGGGAATGACAAACGCACGGATGATCTGCCGGCTTGGGAATACGCTACACGTACAAGAACACGCGGCCACTCTTGAAAAATTGCCACCTCTGCGCGGGGAAGGGAGGGAGATCGTTTCTGGCAAAAAGTCATGTGCGGCGATGTGTCGGTCGTGTGCTCAGCTTGATCATTGTCGTGGGTGGGATCTGGAAGTGCAATGTGTAACGTACTCAGGTAACTGCGTAACATACCGTTTTAAGGCACGATGGGGGAAAAAAAAGGCCATGATCACCCCGAGATTTCCCTTTCGCTCCGCGAAGCGGGCTAGCGGGCCTTCCTCCCCCATAAACGAGCACCACAAATGGTGTTGCGCTTCCAGCTCCCGGTCGGGACAGTTTCGTCGTCTTCTCCTCAACTGGTCCAACCAGCGGTCAATTAGTTGCATGTGCAATTTCGCAGCCACCCCACGGTTGTGCTGTCCGATGCTCCCTCAGGGCTCTCAACCGCAGGCAGGACGATAAATACTCGGAGCCGCGACGGGCGGCAGCGGCGGTATCATTGGCCTGTGCCCAATCTCACGGCGCCGGGGCCGTTTCATCGTTTCCTCGCTGGGGGCCGTGTTTTCCGGTGTCGTGCATTGCCCCCCGGGCCGTCAACTCACTAACAGGCCCTTTGTCTTGGCCTTGGCCTTCGGAAGGGCCGTATTTGCTTCGTTTGGGTTTGGTCAGTCATCGCGGTGAAGAGAGGTTGCTGAGCGACGAGGCGCGAAGGTATGCATGAGGCTGCCGTAACCGTTATTTTCTTGTTTCTGTTTCGTCAGTCCCATGTTTCTTGTGCGCGTGCCCGTCTCTTGGCCTTCTTGGTAAGTTCCGACAAGGGAGGCCGGCAACGACTTCCATACCAATCGGGGACGGACAAACGGGCTGGGCGTTGGGCATCTCGGTGCATTTCTATTTGGTAATCAGGACCCCATCCGCAGCAGCGGTTCAATGATGGCGGGGCTAATGCGGAGAGCATCAGGGTTTGGTGGTGGCCCCCTGGTAGGTGACCTGGAGGTGACTTGTTAAACCACCAGAGGAGCCTCCCGGGGCAAGCACTTGGCGGTGTGGTTTTGCTCTGGCTTCGGTGTGGAGGGGCAAGCGGCTTGTTATTGCAGCGGCGCCCGGCAGGCAGGGTACAAGTCCCTGCAGGTCGCATGCACGCTGCAACGTTATCTCACTCTGCTTTGCCATTACACAGGAGGAATTTCAAAGTGAAATCGACGCCACGATAAGCTACCGAAGATCGCCTGGGCGTTATCGGACTGCATGCGGGCATCCCGCATGACAACGACCACTTCCCATCAATTCTTGTCTTTATCTCCATGCGTCGCGACGCAACCAACTCGCTGTGCTCAACACTCTGGCTGCTCCGGCATCGCGGGTGTCCTGAGCCTGACGCAGGGAAATTGATCTACAACACCTCCCAAAGCCACTAGTTGTTAACGAGACGACTGCGGAGCACGGCAATGCTGGGCTCGGGGGCGATACTGGCGGGGGAAAAAACCGGCATCAAACCCAGGGAATCTTGGTCTTCCTGCCGTCTCTTGTCCTCTTTTCCGTGATAGCGCGCCCTTGTTGTTTCGCCCAGCGGAGAGATTGACATCACTCACCTCTGTCCATCTCGGAGCTATCCCCTCCTTAATTCCCGGACTTGCCGATTTGATTTGGCGGGCCCAGGGCACTGGGGCTTCTTTGCTCTTTCTCCATCTGAGCTCCTTCCCAACTCGTCAATTGACTCCTTCCATTCAATGAACACCTAACGTTGTCCCGCTACCCTTGTTACCCTCTTATATTCACAACGGCAAATATCGGACCACTTTTCGGGAACCTCGACCCTAAGTCATAACACAGAAAATGTGATGATTTGAGACTGTTTGGACCTAGACAGCGCTTTCCATTCTCCGAGACCTCCGCATATCAGGTTGCCTTTTTTGTCTCTTCGAGCAATACAGAGGGCCGAAACCTCAAACCGCCGCACTGTTGTCCTGATGCAAATGACGCAGATAAGCCTAGCTTATCTTGTGCTCGCCTCCATCATCACCTAGATCTGGGCCCCCAAATTCGCGGGGTGCCGTGGCCTCCTTCTTCTTCCCAATCTACGGCCCTGCATATCACCGATAGTTACTGGTCACCTATCACTTCTTCGTTCCCCTTTCTCCACGCACGCCGCCTGGGTGCTGTGTTTCTCTCTTCAATCTTATCTTTTTGTCGAACACACACGATCACGGATCACACGCTGCGGCCAACGAATCCCCTTGATCTAGAACAACCAGGGCCCCTTAGAGGCCAGCCCGGAGAGATCTCGACGATAAGGATTAGCTCGCTGCCGGGCCGAGCAGGGTACCATCACCGAATCATACGCCAGACGTTCCCCCTTGTTTGAACTTGAAGAAAAGTACGGGCGTGGGGAAGTCAGCGGGTTGAGACAGACTTTGCTTGAGAACACTCCTCTGCAGCTGTCCGCAGCGCAGGAAGCGTCGACAGCACGTTAGCCTTATCAACGAACCAGCGAGCCGGTTCTTATCTTCCTCAGGCCTGACTGTCGATCAGCCTACCAACGTCGCCGCTGGGGTATCTTCCAGGGCTGATCAACGCAGCATCTGGAACAAGGACCGTGTTCCTCTCAAGGCCTTCCTCGACCTTTCCAACGGCTAAGGGCTTCTGTTTTTGGCTGTCATTCTACGTTGGGGCCCGCCACAACGCACCGACCAGCGGGGTCTTGCCTCTGATCTCAGGAACAAGTTGAGCCAAGCTCGTTGGCCGGGGTTATCAGCATCCCCGTGCGTGCCTCCATACGACCGACCCGTGATAGTCCGCGGGCTCGAGTCGCTTATTTGGCCGGGTTACATCTGTCGTCATCTTACCGGATTGCAGCGAGTTTGCCAGATGCCAACTTGGGCCACCCCCCACCGCTGTACTAGTGAGCCGTTTCCCGAGACCCCAATCTACTATTCACCATGTCTACCCCTTGCGCACTTCCCCGGACGGCTCCCATAGCCATTGCGCCAAAACCGCCACGCTTCCCTCCGAGTCGTCAGAGCAGCATACACCTAGATTCCTTCCGCAGCGGCTTCAACTCGCCCGACTCGGACTCTGTGAGCGGCTTTTCAGCACCGCCCTGCGAGGCCTGCCTCAACCGGAGGACTGACTGCGCCATGGGCGAAGAAGAAGAGAGCTGTGTTGCTTGTCTTGTAGCAGGGACAGAGTGTTCATTGATCGACAGCCCCGCGCCACGGAAACGCAAACTGAACGGGGACCTCGAAACCAGCAGTAGCAAAAGAAGGTGAGAGCCGTCCCCCTCCCCCGTCCTCAGGCCTAGCCCCAATACACCCCACGCTTTGCCTCGTCGCTGTCCTCTTCTCCCCCGCCTCAGTTCACCCCCCCATGCTTCCTCTCTGCGCCCCCCCGGGCCAGCACACGACACCGACTATCTAACACCCGATTGGCCAATCTAGTTCCCCTGGGCGGTCTGATATCAGGAGGCGGCGGCATCAGCAGCACAGCTTCTCGTGCACAACGACCAGCAGCTCCCTAATTGAGGAGATGGCGAACTTCGGGGGCCCGACATTGTTGAAGCGTACACTCGGCCTCCAAGCAGACCGATACAGTCAGTATATCGGGCCCACCACCGACTTTGAGCCATCCCTCATTAGCCTTTCCCCATTCGACCCGCACGACGAAAGCCTCCTCGCGCGGGGAACCCTCCGGAGGGTGAGCGACAATGACACCTTCCTGCTTCTCCCCGATAGCAACACGCCCGGCTATGACCACATCTTCGATGATGTCGACGAGATCGAGAATATCGTGGCGCCCCATAGCCGCAGGTTGATCGATCTGTACTTTCGGGTCGTGCACCCGGCCTTCCCCGTAATTCAGAAGAACGTCTTCCTCGAAAAATATGAGCGATCGCATCGCGAATTCTCGCCGCCGCTCCTTGCCGCTGTGTACATATTGGCCATCAACTGGTGGGAGCACTCGGAAGAGTTGGCTGGTCTTCCCCGTCCCAACGTCCGCGAGCTTGAGAGGCTAGTCCGGACCACTCTTGCAGATGCCATGTATCGACCGAAACTCTCGACGATACAAGCTGGGTTGATCCTTTCGCAGCGGCCCGAGGGCGACCAATGGGCACCGACGGCGCAACTTGTTGCCGTCGGGCAAGAACTTGGCCTGCACTTGGATTGCAGCCACTGGAAGATCCCACCATGGGAACGCGGGCTCCGGAAACGCCTGGCGTGGGCGTTGTATATGCAGGTAAGTTGCCCCCGCCTCGTCTTCTTGCGGCGGAGGTATGTACATACGGGTTCTAACACCTCAAATCCCGTAGGACAAATGGGGCGCGCTTGTCCATGGCCGACCGTCTCATATATTCGCTTCCAATTGGGCGGTCCAGTCCTTGAACCCGAACGACTTTCCGGACGTGGAATGGGACGATAACGATGTCGAGGAGAGGCTGGAAATTGAGCGCGGGCGAGTGTTGTTTGGGCAGATGGTGCAGCTCTCGCAGATCCTGGCCGAGATCCTTGAAACCTTTTACACATTGCAGGCTTCCCATACCGCGGCCAACGCGGGGGCTCAAGCGACGCAACTCATCCTCTCTCTTGCCAAACCGATCCAACTTAAGCTGAAGGAGTGGTATTCAGGTCTCCCGGCTGTCGTGAGGATGGACTCCAATTTTCAGAGCAGCCTCAACCAATCCAGCCGTCTCTGCAGTATAGGCTATCTCCACCTCGCCTACTTTGCCACCGAAATCACCCTCCACCGTCGCATCATCCGGTCCATGGACGCTGCCACAACGTCGGCTGCTTCTGCGACCCCAGGCTCTTCCCCGGTCGCTACAGCCGGCGGTGTCGACCCTTATATCCAACATATCTGCCGCAGCGCCGCCAAAGCCCGCCTTATCTCCGCCATGGACTTTGTGAACCGACTCACGCCATCCCACCTCCGTGCCTTTTGGTACTTCGCTTCCAAGACCAACTTTGCTCTTATCGGCACGTTTGGCTCCCTGCTCTGGGCGACGTCCCCAGGGAGAGAAGAGGGAGAGTGGTATCGACGAAGGTTAGGTGAATACCGCTGGACACTGTCTGTGAGCTCCAAGCCCGGCGAGGGTAGGGGATTAACCGAATTCGCGATGGGTATGTTGGATATCTCGACGGGGCTGCTCAAAAAGCTTCCCGAGAAGCCCCTGCTGAGTCGGAGCACGAGCGCGGTGGATATCGACGCGGCAAGGAGGCAAAGTCTTTTAGCCCTTGGGGGAACAGGGGCTCCGGTCCGAGGAAGCGGCACTGGGGCTGGAGGAAGTGGATTGAGTATGGGTGGATTCGGTAGCGGAAGTGGGAGCATGAGCGGGATAGAATTTGGAAGAGCCCATAGCACGGAGGCTAGCGGAATGCAAAGTCCGCTGAGTGAGGAGAGCGAGAGCGAAGAAGAGGAGGGATATGGCAACTTTTCGGCCACGGCAGGTATGGCTGGGCTCGGGGAGTAGAAGCTCCAAGAGCCATGACGTATTCAGCACTGGGCCATGAATATCGAAAGTTTGAAAGCTGAGTCCTGCGGGGACTGCAAAACAAGAAATACAACGCGGGTTGGGTTGGGGAACATAAGGGTCTGCTCAAGCCGTTCCCCAGGCGAGGCCGCGGACAAGCGATCGCCAAACTCAATCGGGGCGTGGGAAAGGGGAATGTTTGCGCTGCATGACGTGCGGAGCACGCGATTCCGTGGGGCGACCAGTCGCGGATTGTCAGGCTGCGATCAGGTGTCACTGGGTTCAGATGGCGTCATCCCAGTCAGGGCTGACGCCCTGCCTTTTTCCGGAGCTTGAAAGTCTTTTGGACTTGAAGCAAGACTATCAAAACATGCGATGATTGGAGGATTAAGGAATCCGGGTTTGGGGCCGCGAAAGTGACGATGTTGTCGCGCCGATACGATATATCTATCTCGTCAAGGCAACCCGCATCGTCGACTTGGATCTAAAGGAGAAGATACTTATCGTGATGAACGTATCAAGGGTATGGATATGGAGCAAATGACTGGTTGAATGGTTGGTAAAGTCGGATGAGCAAGATGTCAGCCATGAATGGATGAACAAATGAGCTAATGCGTTATGACTTCTGTTTTTGAGTTGTCTGGCTCTCTCCTTTTTTCTTTCGCTTGTGGGTGATGGGAGGCTTGATACCCGCCAGCATACGCAGGATAGACAATTTGTTTTTCAGGGTAGGTAGGTAGGAAAGAAGGGGGGGCGACGGGTAGGCTGGTTGTTTGTTACTGGAATATCTATCACATTGGGAGTTGGGTATTAGAGGGGTGGGATGGGATTATTTAGGTTAAATTTAGGGTTCAGACTGTCTAGAGTAGAAGTGAAGGAGTTGTTGACATGCTATCATGGTGCGTTTGTGCTCTGCTACTTTCTTGGGATGAGGATGTTAGGAACGGGCGAATCGATCTCTTTTCCTTGCCGATTCCTAGGTCTTCGTGGGAAGATGGTCGCTGCAACAGCGGGTGGAACCTATCTATGTGGAAGGGTCAAGATTCAATGTTGGGCTGTTATCCTCCTCAGTCCAGGAGGGCTAGGGCGGGTCCTTTGGGTCGTGATATACGGGTTGTGAAACAGTAGCGATTGGTGGCGTTGCTTGTTAGCTATATCTAAGCATCAAATACTTCCCCGAGCCTTTGGGCCGTTTAATAATTGGATTAGGGGCGACTGCGTGATGTACAGGCAAACAAGAGTAGGGTATCTTATTTCCAACACTTCAAGCTAATTATATACAATTCTCTACATTTAGATGAGCGACGCCCACCCATCTGTACAGTGAAATGACAGCCCGATCTATCGATACATGCCCAGACACATCTATCCTGACGCCCTTTTATAGACAGCCCCTAGTGTTCAGTCTCCTTTGCTGCAATCTCCCCACCCACCTCCCCCTTTTCCACCGCATCTGGCTCATTCTTAGGCGCCGCCCCCCTCTTTTGAATCTTCTTCCAACTCAACCCACACGCCGCCGCAAACGCCGCAGCCGCACACCCCACCGTAATAAAATACGATCCCCTCAACCCATCCAAGTAAGCAGCCAACACATCCCTCAGTTTATCCTCGGCGTGCAGCTGGGCCAGCACCTGACGGATCTGGGACGCACCGCTGTGGATGAAGATTTCGGCCGGGATTTGCGGCGTGTTGTGTTGGACGCCGGTGGTGAGACCGTTTTGGAAGACGGATTGCGCGACGGCGATGAAGATGGCGCCGCCCATGGATTGGAAGAATTGTACGCAGGCGGTCGCTTGGGGGATCCATTCGTGCGAGACGCTGTTTTGGACTACGAGGACGCCCGTTTGGAAGCCGACGCCTATGCCGAGGCCTGGAGGGTGTTAGTGAGTGAGGAGTGTGGAAGGGGAAAAAGAGAGAAGACATACCGGCGATGACTTGGTACCCGAACCAGACGCGCAAGGGGCTGTCGAGGGTGAAGGTGGTGATCATGCCTGCGCCTACGGTGAAGAGCACCATGCTGGGGAGGACAAAGGGGTTGTAGTAGCCGACTGCGGTGATCAGGCCGCCGGAGGCGACTGAGGTGATGACGACGGAGATGAGCAACGGGAGCAGCTTGATACCGGCCTGGACTGCGGTGTCGCCTTGGATGGCTTGGAAGTAGAGGGCTGTGATAGTTCCTTGTTAGGGGGCTGTTTGTTTATTTCAGGAGCGTAAAAGGGGGCGGACTTACACAGATAATAGACCAGCGGGAAGAAGGCAGCACCAAAGAAAAAGGCAAACATCATGGCGCAGACCACGTCGCGGTTCTTAAACAACCGCGGCGGCAACGTGCCCCTATCACCCTTCCAGATCTGAATCGCGACAAACGCAATCGCCATCAGCCCAAACCCCACAAACAACCCGATCACCACCGAACTATTCCAGGGGTGCTCGGTACCCCCCCACTGCAGCGCCAGCAGCAAACACACAATCGCTGGCACTAGCATCGCCGTGCCTAGCAAATCCAAACTCAAAATCCGCTGCACCACACTCAACCCCTGGTCCTGCGGTCTCCGCGTCTGGTTGATATGCAAAAACAAGAAAATCGCCAGCATCGCCGCCCCGCCGATAGGCAAGTTCACATAGAAACACCACCGCCACGTCGCATGATCCGTGAAAGCACCGCCCAACAACGGCCCAGCCACGCTCGCAATCCCCCACATCGCGCCAATCATCCCAAACCCCAGCGGCCGCACCCGCAACGGCAGCGTATACGACAAGATGACCACGCCTCCCGAAAACAAGCCCGCGGTACCCATACCAGCGACCGCGCGGCCAACGATGAAGGCATTACTCGTCGGCGCGAGGGCGCACACCAAACTGCCGAGCTCAAACACCGCGACGGCGGCGAGGTAGGTCCATTTGACGCTGAACATGCGGTAGAGCGAGCCGTAGGTGGGTTGGAGGGCGGTGGTGGTGAGCAGGTAGGAGGCGCCGTACCAACCGATGTCCCCGACAGAGGAAAACTCGCCGGTGATGGCGCCGAGGGCTGGGGCGATGATGGTTTGGTCGAGGGCGACGAGGAAGACGGCGAGACAGAGGGAGGCGATGATGAGGATGCGTTTGAGGCCCGTGGGGTAGATGATGGTGGCGGAGTCTTGGCCGGCAGTGTCGGTTGTGAATGGGTCGGCTGTTGTGCTGTTGCCATTTTGGGCTTTGGTTGTGGTTGTTGTTGCTGTGTCCGGCTTGGTGGTGTGGACGGTATCCGTATCGTCTTTCGGGCTGGGAGAGAGGCCCCTTGGCGGGGTGGGCTTTTCGAGCTCGGTATCTGTCGTCATGGCGTCTTTTTCGGCCATGTTGGTTGTGCTAGGGAAAGAAAGAGAGGGATGGGAAGAGGTTATACGCCTCTACGCCAACAAGGGAGCGTGGCTGAGGTATGAAGGCCGTTGTGAATAAATGAGACACGGGAGGGTGCGTCTCGTCCCGTGTGTGTAAGTGCTCGTGCGGTTGGAGCAGCTCTGTGCGTCCGTCCGTAAGGAGGCGAAAGGGGCCGTTAGTGTTGCGGTTGCGTGTTGGTTAAAAGCCCGGACGTCGTCGAAGGGTGTGTGGGGTCAAATGAAAAAAAAAAACAATAGCTCGATAGCTAGCCCAAGTTCGAATAGTTCGAATCGGCTCAGATCGAACGACGCGTCTCCAACGACAATGACGACAACGATGTACGACAACGAACCCCCAAGAGACAGCGAAGAAAAGAATGAACCAACCGATCCAGGCCACTTCTCAAAAAACGCGACGCCACCAACTTTATGAACCCATCACACACACACAACCCCATTCCGACAAACAACGAGCCGAGCCGAGGTGTGCGTGCCTATTCTAGCCCAACCCATCATCAACCGAAGTGAAGCGGAAGCCACAACTCACGAACCTCCTCATCTTACCCGGTCCTCGGACACATTCGCAGAACGAGCCGCCCCCCTGAAGTGACTTCAAGCAAATCCTGCCATCAACCTCGCCTATCCCGTGTGTGACTAACGTGTTTGCCTCGTACCAACCAACCCCAAAACATTAGGTCCTTGCTTGCTCGGGCCGTTCAAGAAAGGAGCGACACGCAAGCGAGAGAGCAAGAGAGGGGTAAGGGTAGTTAGTTAGTGTCAAAGTGCGTAAAAAAAACGACCCGAAAATAAACTCCAAACCCAGAGAAAAAAGCCACCGAACGCAACAATTGGCCACAAAATCTCGGTTTATTTCGGTTCCTTCATCAATCCCTCTGGAGAGAGCAAACACACAGACGCGGCAGCACGTAACGAACGACAGGCTGACCCGACTCGAGGGATCTGAAGGTCAAGAAAAGGTTCAGGGCCCTGCTGAAAATGGCAAGGGAATCGTGGGGAAGGACCACTCACAGGCCGTGCTGGGCCGGTAGTGGAGTGAACAGGGTCGGAGCTCGGTACTCTTGGCGTGCCGATGGCGGGCGCGCTAGACTTGTTTGGGCAAGTTGGGGTTGTTCCAGACGCGGGAGGCAAACCGTCCTTGCGTTTCGGGCTGTTCGTTGCCAATTGTTGAATTTCATTGCGGAGCGTGGCAAGGCTGAGATGGTTTCATTCTGGTAATACCGAGATTCGATTCCGATGAGGAACGGAATTATGATTTATGACGTTAAGTCCTTTGATCGACGGCTCGGGGTTTGGGGGCCGAGAGGTTGAGCTTGTCTGCGAGGTTGGCTAACAAACACATGGTTTTGATTCAGACCTTTTTCGCAATCTCGCATTCGCCAAAGTCTCCAGGCAATTGCGTAAGTTAACTATGCCAAGACAGCAAGCGGCACTAGCAAATCGAGGGTTAAGCACATGGTATCTATTCTCGTCTCTCAACCCTGGATACCTATCAAGGGGAGAGATCTCACCCAAACACAGCTGAAGGACCCCCAAAAAATGAAAATAAACGATAAAGGAAAAAGAACCCCCAAAAGAGGTAACCAGGTTTGCCAAAAAAAAAAAAAAGGTCTTGAACACACGCAGTGCAATGATCCTCTCCCCCAATCCAGTTCTCATCAATGCATACCAATTCCCGTACCCTGCCTTCCAGTCCCTTGTCTCCTAACTCCGGATATAAATCCCACATCTAACACCGCTAACTCCATCAACCCACTCCCAACCTTCCTAACTCCCCCCGTCAAGGGATATTTTGGAGTCTACTTCCGATTCCGCGTCTTCTTCTGCGTCTGAGCGGCCGCGGCCACCGCCTCCTCCTCAACCTCATCCTCGCCCTTCTTCAAATCCTCCGTCAACCCCCACGCTTCGCGATCATACCAGTCCTCGCCATCCGACATGTCACGATCCGGCCCGCAGTGCGCCTCGGCCTTCGACCACTGCCACACCGTCTTCCGCAGCCGGTCGGCTCGTAGAAGGCCCTCGTACAGGCGTGTGGTGCCGCGGCAGATTTCTTCTTGTTTTTGCACGTAGAGCAGTAGAAGGCGACGGACTTCTTCGGCTTCCTGCTCGGGGAGACCGAGGTCGCGGTCGGGGTGGGCTGCGGGCGGGAGGCGGAAGAGAGGGTGGATAAAGAGTTCGTCGAGGGATTCGGGGAGAGGGGAGGATGGGTCGGGAGCGTGCTGGTCGAGAGGGGGCAATACCCCGTGTGCCGGTGCTGGTGCTGGTGCTGATTTTGCGGGTAGCCTCTCGTTCCGAGCGGCGCTCGCAGCTGCTTCGGCCATATCCACGTCGCCGTCACCGTCCCTTGTGTTGCTTGAGGGTCCGTCTTTGCCGGGTGCTTCGCCTTGCCCCTCTGTGGCCCCATTGACCTTCCGCTCTGAGTTTGATTCTACCCCGCTAGGCTTGCTCTCCCCATTTGTATTTGCATGCGCATCTGGCAGGGTTTCCCCATCCTGATCTTGCACCTTTTCTGCTGTGTCCGCCTTTTCTTGCCCCACAATCTGTGCCGGCGCTCTCATCCCATCTGTCCCGCGTACCGCAGACTCTGCGGGACCTGGATAAAGGTTCCCGTTGGTACTGGGGGCAGTCAATAGACGGTTTGCAGCGCGGTTGAAGAAGCTGGCAGTGTCGCTAAACAGCAAAGCGTCGCGGTCGTCGGGGGCTGCCATGAGGCCGCAGGGGGCCCATGTGTTGTCGCCGACCATCTTAGTCAATAAGGGCTTAGCCTTCCACAGCGCCTTGTTCTCTTTCTGCATTAGGTTGCGCCCCTGTTCAATCAGCTCGTCGAGCGCTTTCGAGGTATACGGTCGAGAAAAGGTCGGGTGCGATGGCAAGTCGGTGACGGCGGTTAAGGGGGCAAGGATATCTGCGTGTTAAAACAAATGTCAGTTCCGGGTTCCCAATACCCTAGGCAACGTAATGTTTGCAGCCCACCTTCCAGCCGGACGTTGGCGTAGGGATTCTCCTCTAGCGCCGAGGCCAGAGCCTCCTGGACCTGCTCCTCATCGTCGTCGCTTTCGATATCATAGCCGTCCTCGTCGATCAGCGGCGGGTTGCGGTGGATGATGGAGCGGTGGTAGCCAGCGTGCTCAGCAACTTGCTTGTAGGCGGCTGGGCCCATAGATGAGGTCATGCGACCCTGGCGGACGAACCGCGCCCGCTTCTTAAGCTTGTTGCCGCGGTTTGTGGTTCCATCAATTGACGAGTCAGAGTCGGAGTCTGGAGAAAGAAGGTGCGGTCAGTGAGAATGCCGTCGGCGACGGGAGATTCCATGGTACTCAAGGGTGGGCTTACCGTAGGCTTTGCGCTTCAGCGTCCGCCGGAACGCGAGGATGGTCTCCATGACCAAGGCCTGTTGTTGGGACGCCATTTTGAATGTTGGAGGTGGTCAGTGAGGCTGAGAGTGGCAGGCGCCCAGAGCCAACAACCAGAGTTGTGTTCTGAGCCGAGGTGTTGGGGGTAAGGGTGGGCGAGAAGTGTGAAGAGTGAGGATTTTGGTCCACTTTTGGGGGCAGCTCTGCCGCGAGCGGGACGTGAGTGACCGCGACCCTGCGCATTTGCTCCAACTCCCGGCCAAAGGCGGAATGAAGCGGCAGAAACATGCCCCACAGTTTCCGCAGCGGCCCACAGTCAGCTTTTAAGGGTTAGGGTTAATTATGGATGTAACAAGAAGCGACTGAAGCTCTCGCCAAAAGCAGTTCCTTGCTTTACGTCATGCCACTTCCTCCCACAAGACCACCACGAAACCCGGCGCTGTTCTAACCCCGCATCGTAGGTATAAACACCACCCTCTCCGCGGCCACCCAATTGATCAATTGGTCATGCGCCGAGGCTAACAGCTCCAGACAAAAAGCCTCTGCCCCTCCCCAAGTCCCCATCAACCACCACCCCCCCACAGAAGAGGAAATAAAACAACGACACCATGTCGTGGCCGGGCGCAGACGACGCGCCCGGACAAGGATTCGGCACGGGCGATGGGTACCGGGCGGACCGGCCCACGGACGTCCGGAACATGGGCACGTTTAGGGGGAATCGTCTTGTTCGCATGACGCCAGCACAGGCCGAGGAAGGACTCAAGCTGCTCAGCGTGCCCTTTGACAGGCTGCCACAGATGCCGCTCGTGTCCCGGCCGTTTGGCTTCAGCCAGATGTGGCAAAAGGGGATGGTCGCATCCACCCTAGTCCAGACCTCGTCTTACATGAACCGCGTGCTGACGCCGGCTGAGGCGGACGCGCTTGCGCTGTACCGCAGCCAGAGACTGGTCCTGGGCGCCTACACCCTACCCCTCACGTTCACCGCGGCGGCCTACTTTACCTACAACAAACGCCGCGAATACCGCTTCCCCTTCTTCTCAGCGACTACACTGAACCCGGATGTCTTCCCGGCCCAGCGGTTGCCGATCGTGCGCGGCGTGCAGGCGCAATTACTGTGGCATGCCCTACGGTTCACGGCCTACACGCTGACCTCGTACTTCGTTATCCAACCGATCATGGCCTCAGTAGCCACGTCGTCATACTTGGTCAAGGTGCTGAATGACCCAAAACTCGAAGCTGTGAGAGAGTCCCTCACGCGCGCTGAAAAGGAGTCCCATAAGCTGCCTTCCGAGGAGGAGGGCGTCTCGCCCGCCGTGAATGATCCCATTTGGCCGCCACCGTCATCAGATGAACAACAACAACAACAACCACCGGAACCGGCAGCCCAAGTACCGCCGGCGTTCTCCAAGGATCGGTATCAAGGAAGGCAATCTTCGTGGAGCCGCAGCAGCGGAAGCCCCGGTAGCTCCGGCACCGGCACCTTCAACAGCGGTGCTAGCAGTAACGGCAGTCAGACCCGTAGCGACGACCTCGGTAGCGACAATTCGTCCATATTTGATGACGCTTCGCCTGTGGCCCCATCACACCAGAAGACGGCGCCGACGGCATCACGCTCCCCAACGACCACTACTGGCTCGGCCTGGGACAGAATTCGACAGCAATCGGGGGTTAAGGGTAGCCAGGAGGACCCTTCTGGCGGGCAGCAGACTGCTGATCAGTACACATATCGGAACCCAGACCAGGGCAAGACGACGTCACAAGAGCAGGCGCAGAAAGAGTTTGACGCCATGCTGGAGAGGGAACGGCGCGGGCAGGGTGATTCCGCACGGTAGGATCGAGGATAGCGCACAGTATTGCGTAATGTATCTTACCCGGAAGCTCAACGCCGTCACCATCTGTGATCCGCTCACATCACTAGGGGCGCGGGGTGTTCAGTGGAGCTTTCCCAAGTTACAGGATGATCTGCTTCTTTAATGATTGCGTCCGTAAAAAAAAAAACTGAACGAACGTGTGATTATTTCTTCTCCATTGTTACCACTGCTTAGCTCAGCCATACATAAACAGCTATCGAGGCAAACGGCAACCGTCTCTTGCCACATTGAATGGTTCCCTTTTATACTGTGACAGCTCCCCCTCACCTAGCAATCAACTACAATCCTTCCTTCCCCACAAACTCCTGCATCGTCGATTGAGTTTTTACCACCTGGCTTGATACTCTTTATCCCCCCCCCCCCGTTCGAGGTGCCGGTCGCAGAGTTTGGATGATGATGAATCGACGAATCTGATATTGTAACAGTCAGTATAAACGGGTACCGTTCGTTACGGCAATGGGCGAACGACTACCTTTTGACTTAAATAGCTTGTCCGTAGGAACGCCAAGACATCGTCGTGTTGGATTCATCCAGGCGCAGTGTCTATCAGGTCGTACTCTCGGAGGGTGGTTGAGACGGCCAGCCGGCCCAAGCATACACAGAAGGGAAGTTACCTCTAGACTAGTTCGGATCATGATTCACTACTGTTGGCTAGAAGTGAGAGAGGGTGGGATTTTGTTTAAATGTTGTTATCATCCGGCCGTTTTGCGATACGGGTGGGACTCAGGGAGGTCTTCTCTCGTCTCACTGTAGTGGCTCTAGTGTTTGGAGGATTTAACTTTCTTCCTCATTCTTTCTTCCCACTTCCTCGTTTACTGTAGGCAGTGAAGATGGGAACTACAATGGTAGTAGCTGGCCCTTCAGGAACAACAATAATAGGGAGGTGCAAACGGGCCTATTGAGGGCAAGAAGAATTCATTGAGCGAAGCTTCCTAATGAGTTTTCGACATGTACTATAAATACTGAAGAAGCGCAGAAGGAACGCTCAAGAAGTGAGGAAGGAACGCTGGAGGAGCGAAGAAGGGACGCTGAAGAAGCAAGAAAAGAACGCTCCGTTTTAGTTACGAAAATTCATCCTCCAACCTCCCAGCAGAATGATTAGATACCACAGTCGACGGTATATTTTCGGCATACATATATGGTATTGTTGTGGCTAAGACACATGGGTTATCACCGCTGTTCCTCCTGTTTTGTGCGACGAATCTGGACACACCAAGTTTCCCTTTTCGTACCTCGTTTACCCTACATACCTAGCTCAGGCGCGGCTCAGAATTGGCTCAGGATTTGCTTAGGATTTGCTCAGGCTTGCTCAGCCTAAGGACCATTTCCGGGAGGCTGCGCCGCAGCATGCACAATTACTTTAATTCTAGCCGAGCGAGCCCAGAATTGGTCCCATACATAAAAATGGCCAAATTGGTCCCAGGCCGAATTGTCGAGCATTGCTCCAGATTTGATGTTGCTTGTAGGCGGCGGTAATGACGAGATAACGGGATTCGTTTTGGTGCTACGTGTAGTTGGCCTTTAACGCACAGATCAGATGCGAGCGGCCCTAGTAATACGAGAGAGCGATTTAATTGTCCCGTGTACCTTTTGCGGGGATCTCGAGCTTGATGTAGTCGTCGCCCGCCTGGCTAACGTTAAGAAGGCGTGTGGGCAGCAGTCCCATCCCCTTGCACTGCTTGATCCAGCCACACAATAAAGCAAAGGCTTTCTTTGTCGGACCCGGCCAGCTGGATGCGTCGCCCGTATATCTTGTCTGGTGGGATCTGCACCAACGCCTGCTTACCCGCTGTGCCTCCCAAACGTCAGGAGAATCCATTTTTAGCGCCGTTTGAGTCTGTGCACACCAAAATTTGCACACGTTTGGCCTCGACATCTGCTCGCGAATTGAGCGTTTTGCCCCAAAACAGCCGCAAATTGAAGTTTTCGATCCGTTTTAATTGATATTTACATCGCCTACACCTATATATATCTTCTGATACCCGATTTTCTATACTAACGGCAATACACGTACAGTTCAATACCCTTTGATTTTAAGTTCGATTATTTATCTAATGTCTTAGCACTATCCGAGGCCTAGTAGGCTATTAAACTACTACAGTATACATACATTGCCATTAATACAGAAAAAAAGATATCAAAAGATAGGTACGAGTATAGGCAATATAGATCTTATCAAAATGGGTCGGAAAACTTCAATTTGGGGATGTTTTCGGGAAAACTGTGATTTTGTTCGTTGGGGCTAAACGTGTGCAAGTTTTGGTGTGCACTGAAAAAAACGGCGCTAAATTCTCCTGACGTTTGGGAGGCATAGCGATTTGGGCGAATGTGTCAATGGGTACACATTGGATAAGCCAAAGGCATCCCCGGCGCTGACCCTGATCGCACGCAGAGCGCCTTTATCCGTCAAGACGCCCCTGGAAGAGGACAGGGTTCGCCGTCTGCGCTTCTGCGTCTTGCTTGTTGAGGACTAGGCAGACAAGACAGCCCTTCTTTGCCGACATATCGAGCTGCTGAACCAGACGTGGTGGAGAACATCACGAGCCGCCTTGCCATATGCCGTCTGCAACACCTGGAGCCACAACACCCCTTCTTTCTGACAAATATACAGCCGCTCGAAAAAAAATACGGTATTCCCAACGATTGCATTTGCGCATAAGCATCAAAATAAACACCGGACCTCGTTCGGGTGCGGAAGTTGTCATACTCTCTAAAGAGGTACGGCCTTCCTCCGATCAGGTTCTAATTTATCCTCCTATACACCCCTACATTGAAAATTCTCACCATCTTGATTGTAACCTCCCCTTGATTAATCCCTGAAATTGCACGCTTAGTGCCACTGCACGGTTCCGAGAGCAATCGTTCTATAAAATTTAGGAATCAGCGGCTTACACAATCATATAGCTGTGGAAGGATAACCTACCTAACATGGGCTGCTACTGCAAATGATGTACTCCAGTTTTCTCAGGGTGTTTACTTGCGGCGGGAATGAGTTGAGACAAACATGCTTCGATTCGGCGAGATGTACCGCAAAAATGCCCTCGCCCATAGCGGGCCGCATATCCCGCTGCTCGTTGTCGCCAATGTAGGCAATGTCACCAGCTGAGATGCCCAGATGCCCCAGAACCGCACTGAAGAGGCCTGAAGTTTTGGTCAGCCGAAAATGATTGGTAGTGGCTAGGAAGTCGACGTATTGGCTGATGCCGAGAGCCTGAATTGTTCTCTCCTGTGCATCTTGCGGGCCTTCTGTCATGATGGCAACCTTCTTGCCCATATCCTTGATTGCCGAAAGCAAGCTCAGCGCCCCACACTTCAACTCAAGCGACTTTACGAGTGTATCCTCGTAAGACTCCAGAAGCTCTTCTATAAAGACCGCATCTAGCGGGATGGAAAAATGGGCTAGGACTGATGTGGATCTCTTCTTGCGATACTGAAACGATGTTTTGCCGTCGGAGAAGGAATTGCTGGCTTTCTCCTTGAGGATCCTGGTGTATTCATTCTTCAGCGCAGACATAGCGGTGCCGTATCGCTTGGAGATGCCCTCGAGGACCTTGGTGGTAGCTGCCCCGGAGGCGCGACGAAACTCGTGCAGTGTATCGTCGAGATCGAAGCTAATCCATGTTTTCTCTGCGAGAACTGCCCGCAGCCGTAGCACATCGCTCTGCCAGCAACTTAGGTACAATCGCTCTAGGTGCTGTTCCAGGTTGTCCTTCTCCGTGTTGGATAGAAGGCCATGGTATGGTGCGTCTTCTATAACAGACGAGTTGGACTCCACGGTCTCGAACAGACCAGGGGGCTTCTCTTCACAATAGATGGATCTCTCTCGCTCTGTCGCGAAGAGGAACGAAGATCCAAATGGTTGCAAAAATTGCAACATGTTTTTGGAAAACGGAACTCCCCAGCGGTCGCAGACGCGTCAAATTTCGCCCTCGGGCTCACGCACAAGCCGCTCGTACAAAAGGCACGAAATGTCGTGCGATGGCGCTTGCCCGAGCATCCGGAATATGTTGGTGAAGCAACCAACCAAGCTGCCTGCATCCGTCCATCCCATACTCTTCCAGCTGTCGAACACACGGATGGGATCGCGAACTATGAAGACTGGTCAGACTATGGGATATGCCCACCGTGGGCAAACGTCGTATAGGCATTCTCCTTTCCCGCTATCGTTCCCGAGCTCCTCCTTAGAGATGAGAAACTTCTTGCCGGAGTTCATGGCGTCAGCGAAAACATGGTGACGGGAGGGGTTTTCGAGAATTGAGTAATCCGGACGGAAAGCTGCATTCGAGTTCGCATTCCCCATTAGAATCAACCGGCTCGTAACTGTGCAGGCGGGTGATTCGGCGAATATCCTCATGAGCAGCGTGGAGCCGCTGCGGGGGCAGGCGATAAAAAAGCGAATCGGCAGCCCCTCGCCTGGCTACTGAGGCTTGCTCATCTCCATCGTCGTCGTCGTCGTCATTGGGAGAGGTTGGTCTGAGGTAGGGGTGTGGAATGTGTAGGTAGGTAGATTCGCGGGAAGAGCGGGTCCAAAGTTCTGTCAAGAGCTATTCGAGTATGCGGTCGTGGCTGCCCTCAGCACACCTTTATGGTTGCACAGCATGCATCATTTAACCACTTGTGCGAGGTCAATTCTCTTGGTAGAATGGCTCATGCATTCCTGATTACAAGAGGCAATCACAACCGCTCTTGCACCCTCGTGGTTAAAACGAAACGCTAGATGAACTCGGCCGAATTTGGAACGGGCCGAACATAACGCTGCCAACGGCCGTAATCACGACCATGTATTAGCGATGGGGTCTCGCAAATCTAGCCAGAGCAGATCGCAAAGTGCGCATGAATTACATAACTCGTCGAAAATGTGGAAGGCTACCACATATGAGGTTTCTCCTACCTAGTTAGATAGGATAATAAGTGGGGTACCCGGGTGCTTTCCTACGCTGTTCGGAGCCCCTCAACACCCCGACTGCTGACCAGTGCTGGAGAGCCGCCCCTTGAAGAAGAGCGAGGTGATTGAGGCTGTATTTTTTGTGTGGTCTTTGTCGGCGGTTTGCAGTCTGGTTGGCTGCATGATGGTGCCGACCAACGACCACAACAAACAGATCACTTCAGGTTTGCAACGTCTCTCTTGACCACCCAAAAAAGAAGTCTACGTCATTGTCCACAAATCGCTCGCCGCTTGTATCTTCTCTTCGAGCTTTCCTCCACAATGCGCCCAGACCATCCTATCAACCAGTCCCTCCAACAAATCGACGAGAACTCCTGGCTCTTCGGGGACCAGATCCTCCTCACCCGGCAGGCCTCCCCTTCTCCCGGTTGCCCATCCTGGGGGGACGGGAACGGACTCTACTACCTCGTTTCCGAGCCGCCAAGCCCTCTGCCTCCGTGTCAACCCTTACCAGCCGAAAGCCACATCAAGAAACTCTACGATGCAGGCGGCGTGTCTGCAGTCTGGAGGATCGGCGATGCCATCTGCAAAGCCAGGAAACACCCAGACCCGAATATGACCTGGGAGCACGTCACGCTAGATTATCTCCATACCAAATGCCCGCTTGGGAAGCTCAGCTTCGCCATCCCGAATGTCATCCACCATGTGGGAAGCGGAGACCGCTACTTCCTCATCCAGAGCCGCGTGCCGGGCGTGACCCTTTCCGAGGCATGACCGTCGATGGACGAGAGTACAAAGGAGTACTACGTCTCACGGGTCGCCGACATCTGCAAGGAGCTGGCTGCTTGGACAGGTAACGGCATTCATGGTGTCGACGGGCGGAATCTGTCGGATCTCTATCTTACTCCTCTCCATGGGGTGGAGGATATGAGTCCTCGGAACCTCCTTGCCAACTGCGCCCATCTCAAGATGGATTGTTCCTTATTCGTCTTTTACCATTGTGATCTTGGGCCGGGGAACATCATCGTGGAGCCTGAACAGAGATCTCTCGCTGTGGTTGACTGGGAGATGGCGGGGTTTGTTCCTCGGAAATGGATAAGGACAAAGGTCCGCGTTTCCAGCGGAATGGATCTTGAGGGCGAGGACGAAGACTCGAGACAGGAGTGGAGGAGGCGGCTTCAGAGACGATTGGGGCAGGATGGCTTTCCCGAACTTGCGGATGAGTGGATGGTTTGGTTTATGAATAGTGGAGAAGATGAGAAATAACGAGCAGGATCGATCTTTGCCGGTCAAACAAAACATCATGGTAAGTCCAAGTTGAGCGTTCCACCGTCTCCAACTCAACTCCAACTCTGAATTTCCAATTCCAAATCCATTGACCATTGCCCCCTGTTCTGCTCCGTCGGTCCTCAAACCGTTCCCCGCTGGAGATGGAGACGGAGATAACGTTAGCGTTAACTCGCCGCTTAGCACCATGCTATATTCGGCATAGATTACCGTCCAAGGCCCACGAGATCAGACGAACCAGTTCAATCGTTACGCTTTCCATCCAGGAAGATGGATCCGGCAAAACCTGAGCATGATGAGATGAGATGAATGGGCTTCGTTTCCCTCCAGGTGCTTGAACATCAACTGTCGACAAGTGTAAACGAGCGACCAGCTGCCCATGGCATTTGCAGCAGCTCACGTGCAGTCTCAACGATCCCGCGCCGTTTGCAGCGCCGGTCTCCCCGGCGCCCGGAGCTCCCACCGGACGAGCCCGGCGGCACGGAGGTTTGTGGTGTGTTGCGATGATGTGGTTCCAGCCCTTTGGCTTGCGTCTTGCGCGTCTTGGGGGGGGGGGCAGGGGGTTTCCCGTCTTTTTTTTTTCCCTCGGGTCGTTTTCGTTATTGCCGATGATCCTTCCCTGGACTAGGCGGGGCACAGCAATCCGTCGAGGAATAGGAAGAGGAAACAGTCGAGAGAACGGCTGCGTTGCCATTAGTTATAAAAAAAGAATCAATTGGCCCGCCTCCTCACACAAAGCGCACAGGCAACCCGTCAATGCCCCGTCGAGTGGCTGCAATGTTCGGTTTGCGCCTTGGTGCTCGGCTCGGCTGTGTCGCTAAGCAAGTATCCGCATGTTGCGGTGTTGCATATGTGTGTCCCAGTGTCTCCGCAACGGCTGCAGATTCCAACCTGAAATGGGAGAAGGGCAGAAAGGGGGGAGGGTTGCATCAGAGCGGCTCGCCCATCCACATGTGCGCATTCCACGTTGCTGGGATGTGAATTTGCTGGGGGACTTCTAGTTCCCCCCCTGGCGCTGGTGGTTGCTGCGCCGCGCGGTGTGAGCATTCGTCCCAATTGCCTTGCGGCTTCTTTTGCGAGGGAACTGTTTTTGCGGGTAGATGAGTGGAGGAAGAACGGGATGAGACGGGGGCAAGGGGGTAGACGATTCCGGGATTCCTACGAATAGTTAGGCGAGGAACTGTTGTGCAATGTATTCGTAATACGCTTTCTTCCAACATCCGCGCGGCTGTCTGGTCTCACCTCTACCTCTCAGTCTTCCTCTTGTTTTTCTTGGTTTGTAGTCGGGTTCTCAGGTCGGAATTGCCCTTGCGTGAGCGTGTTTCTGTGAGAAGAGACTTGTTTATGCTTCGGCTCTCTGCGCCCATGTAAAAAGGCCGCGCGTGTTTGTTTTCTTTTGAAGGGATCCGGCGATACCGCCGGACAGGGCAATATCCACCGTCAACACACCGCAGTCATCCATCACCATGACAATTACACTCCCGCCCCAAGCTACGCCCACGGCTGCGGCCCTCGTCGCCCGCGCAACCAACGGCTATCCGCTCCTCATCACCAGCTTCCCGTCCATCCCACTCACCACCACCTTCACCCCGCCCGACGGCGACTGCGGCGGTATTTACCTCCCCGAGACCCCGCGCATCTACGTTGTCGACGACAAGCCCTCCTGCCTCCCACCACGCTTCTCAACCTCCGACGCGTCCTTCTACTACTCCCCCGGGATCGCCTGCCCGTCCGGGTACTGGACCGCCTGTCACGACACCGCGGGGGTATCTACCATCACTACCGTCACCTGCTGCCCGACCATCGGCAGCGACATCTCACTATCATGTGTGCCGTCGCCGCAGATTCTGAGCGATATGTGGGAGACGCTGTATTGCACATGGATCGCACCGAGCGGGGATGGCACCCAGATTCCCGTGACCTTTTCCGACAATGGGGGGCGCACGTCGACGGTGCTGCAGTCGGTTGCCTCGCCGGGCGGTGTGAATGCGTATGGTGTGCGCATGGTACATGAGGCGAGCGATTTATCCAAGTCAACAACAACATCCGCGACGACAACATCAGAGCCCACGACGTCCACAGGAGCAGGCGGCGCCGGCAGAACCACAAATTCAGCAGCAACAGACACAGCCGCCGTCCCGGCCACCACGGACGGAGCCACGACATCCGGTGGTGGTGGTCTCTCCACAGGCGCCATCGCAGCAATTGCGGCCGTCGTACCCCTCGTCGTGATCGGTGCTGCGGTGCTCGGGTTTTTCGCCTGGAAACGCAAGCGAAAGAACCGCCAACTCCAACCAGAAGAACTGGACTCGCAAAGCCCCCCGCACGACCGTCACCACCACACATCCTACCCAGCCTCCTACCCTCCCCCGTCCTCTGCTACCGGACTACACTCCGCCCTCCCACAATCGGCTGCGCCCGCGTACGATTACCCCGCAGGAGCTGGTGCGAATGTGCACAGCAACGGACCGGGAGTCGAGCCTAAATATCCGGACTATTATTATTATGGAAGTGGGGGACCGCCGCCGACTGAAATGGATGGGGAGTCGAGGTTGGCGGAGATGCCAAGTGGGATGCCGGCAGCAGAATTGCAGGGGCACGGCGTCGGAGGGGGAGGGTGGGTGACAAGGAGATGATAACGGGAGATTAGCGGAATGGCGTGTTATTGGGATTTGTATATATTTATACTTCGTTTTGGCGTGGTTGGGTTATTTTATTGTTGCATTTGCATTGGTGAGCCGAGGACGGAAGGAAACGGTGATGATGCGGCAATATGGGCTATACTTACTTCTAAGGCGAGTGGTTGATCCGCCATAAGGATAGCTTGAATAGAAATAATTACCAATACATTGTGAAAAGGCCACGGGACCTTGAACCTATGGACGATGTAGGCCGAACCCAACCAGCACATCTCCCGACACCCAAGCGCAGCATCAACGAAACCGCCGCTTCCGAGAATTAATCGAGGGTTGAGGTGCACATTTTCATCGGCTAGTCTGCGGGTGTGTGGAATGGATGTGGTCATCGAAACTAAAGAGAAGAACGCAGAGAACAACACGTTTAGTACAAAGCAAAAATGAGGAAGATATCAAAATGCTCACCCATGGGGTCGGCCCCAGGGGTTACGAAAATCCGTTTGGCGGAAAAACGGATTTTGACTTTGTTCTTGTGCCCGACCTGGGGTTCGAACCCCAGGTGGCCGAGTTGCCGACGACACACCCCCAAGATGCGCCACATGGGCTTTCTGGGGAGTGGTTGGAAGGAATGATGAGAAGCGCGGTTATAAGGGGCGGTTTAGCCTAGAAGGCAGGGACGAAGGGGTCGAGGGAGCGTGACCTAAGGCCCTCTCTTGAAACTCGGAAGCAAGTCGTTCCTTCCGTTGAATGCTTGGTGCCGCAATACCCTTCTATACCCCGGTATGGTATCCGTGGGCTGTGAAACCTTCCATCTGGCAGCTTGAACGTTCTCTTGTTCCTCCGCCGAAAACTCAACACCTCGATAAGATCAGAGTCACCCCGTCAAAAGCCGCCCTCCTGGATATCCGTTGATGAAATGGCCAATACGTTAACACCCGCGCTACCACGGAGTATCTCCTGAACCCAAGCCATGTCTCGTTCATCATAAGTTCATTCCAAACCGACAAACCGCCACGCCCAGTCCCTCTCACCAAGACATCTATCTATTCTCAGACATACCTATAACCCCCCTCTACTCCCTCACAAACCTCCCCCCCTTCCCTCCCTCCCACCTCCCCAATACAGGCTCCAACAACCGTCCCAAAACCTCCCCCGCATCCCCAGCAAACGCAAAATCCCCCTCTTCCAACCTCCTCAAATTCCCCTCCTCCTCCGCCTCCAAATTCACATGCACCACACTCGCCCCAATCCCTTTCTCCTTCTCCTCTCTTGTCCGTCCCGCCATCCTCGCCTGCTCAGCAAACCCAGCCGCCGGCCAGACTACCCCGCTCGTGCCGATGACTAGGACGATGTCGATGGGTGTGTTGGGTTGCTCGATCCAGGTGTCGATGGAGGTGAGGAGGGGGTCGGAGAGGGGTTCGCCGAACCAGACTACGCCGGGGCGGAGGAGGGAGGTGTTGGGGGGACAACGGGGGCAGTGTGGGAGGGTAGAGGGGTCGAGAGGGGGGAGGGGGTTGGAGGGGTCTAGGAGGGGATCTTGAGAGAGAAAGAGAGAGAGGGTGGTGGTTAGCTTGGTTTGGTGTGTCTAGTATGGAGAGTTTATGGATGGGAAACGGTGGGTGAGGGTTAGGAATAGATACAGCAAAGAAATAACAACGTACGAATCTCGGTTGCCGACGCTGGCGCGTTGACAGCCGCCGGGGCCAACGCCGGACACAGCGGCGAGTCGTAGTTTTCCGTCTGATAATCACACGTAGGCGAGGCACACTTGAGCATAAAGAGCGAGCCATGCAGGAGTTTGAGCTGCGAGGGGGGATGATCCGCGCGGACGTGGAGGTCTTATCAAGGTAACTATACATTAGCGGTGATCTCAAGTCACTGACAAGCGTGAAAAAAAGGGGACAGACTGTCAACATTCTGGGACAAGCACCAAAACCCCGGGTTTCGCCTCGCAAGTTCAGCGAGGGCATAGTGTCCGGCATTAGGCTTCGCTTGCAAAGCCATGTGTCGTCGCTAGATCACATCTCATTGCGTCAGCCTCCTTCCTCTCCAAATTCACAACTCACACCATCAGTAGGTATCATCATCTCTCACAACCATCCCCTCCAACTCGAACGCCCGGGATTAAAGAGTTACTCACATAAGCATAAAACAACCAAACCAACCCCGGATCCCTCTCAAATGCCTCGGGCGTCGCCAAATCCATCGCCTCATAATTCCGCCACATCCCTCCGGCCCCACGAAACGTAGCCAACCCCGACGACGCCGACAGCCCCGCGCCACAAACTGCTAGGATCCGTCGGCTCGTCGCTAGCTTGGCGTGGAACGCCGGGACGCTGTTGTAATTCGGGTTGTGGGGGGGCATTGTGGTTGCGGCGTGGTGGTGGTGTGTTGGGTGCCTTTGTGGGAAATGGGTGGATAATGCGTTGTTGGTGAGGAGGGTTGCGAAGGGGGATGGTGGTGAGAATGAAGACGGGAATGGAATCACACCTATGTAGTTGTGTGCTTTGACTCTGGGCATTTGACGTTGTTAGTCGAAAAAAGGGGGGTTGAGGAAGGGGCCGTGTTAGTCACCCCGCAGCCGCAGTAACATGCGTGAGCCAGCTGAGAAGAGTAGACCAGGAAACAGACAACCTAATCCAGTAATGAACGCGAAAGAGTTGGTGAAGCTTCCGAAATACAAATCATGACTCGCACTTACATTTTAAGCATTCGTTTTCTTTTCCCCGAAAGCACCAAATTCGTTGCTGTGCCTTCCTTGCTTGTTGCTCGGTAGGGATTTAAGCTTCGGACGACCCTCTCTTTCTCCAACTCATACATCCAGGTACAAACCTCACTCACAATACCCAGGCTGATGCAAATTGTAGAGATGTCATGTATCAATATTGTCTAGTCTTCCATGTTACCTGGTACCAGGAGTATGGTGTAGTCCAGGATCTAGCCTAGGACGAGATAAAAAGAGATAAAACGCACGGGATCTAAAGCACACAAACCACACCAAGGTATCAATCGAGCGGTCAAAGTCAGGCAGGTATCAATCACGGATGCCATCCTTCGTGAACCTCCAGAAAACGCAACGCTCCATTCCAAAAGAGTAAGCAAGAACCCAAGACAACAACTACCAACGACCTCGGCGACCAACCAAGCCCGTTATCCGCTTCCATTCCCACCTCATAAACCTCGTTCGTCGACATTTCCCATGCACACATACGCCACGTCCCCAGGCCATCAACTATGTACCCGAAAAATGTCATCATCGCTAGCCTCCCCACACGTCCTCTCCGTTCCCTTGCCCCCCCAACGTTCCAATTGACCAACTCCGTTTTGTTTGCGCGGAGAGGTAGAAAAGAAAAAAAAGCCATGCCAACTGGCGCGCGTGACGTGTAACGTCTGCCATTCCCCATTCCCGGTGACCGGCATTAAAAAAAAAGAAGTGGTTAAACTTGGAATGAACGGGGCGCAATTGTTTTGTTTCCCGAAACCCGAGAACCAAATGGCCCGAAAGGAGTGTGGCGAAGCTGCAAAAATAGCATCGGTCCAAGAAGTGGAGACACAGCCGATATCCGAACGCGGCAATCGCTAGCCTTTTTCCCTCCCTTCACCTTACGTCGTCACAGCAACTAGAGGGCGAGGTAGCCAAAGAGAGCGGCAGCACCGACCGCAGCCATGTTGCCGACCATGGTGGGCGCAGCGCCAGTGGACACGGTCGAGGAGGCAGAGTTAGTAGCGCTACCGCCGTTGCCACTGGTCTTGCTAGGGCCAGAGGTGGTGGCGTGCTCAGCAGAGCTGCTAGCGCTGTGCGAGGCCGACGAGCTCTTGGTCGAGAGGGTGGTGGCAGTCGAGGTGTGCGAGGTGGTCGAGCTGGCCTTGGTGGAAGTGGGCTTAGCGGAGGTAGACTTGGTCGAGCTGGGCTTGACGGAGCTGCTGCTGTCCGAGTCGCCGCCGTTGCCGCCGACAACCTTGATGCTCTGCCACGTGCCGCTGCGGTCGGTGTACCGGTACTCGGAGGCACTGGTCGCGCCCTGGCCGCCCATGTAGTCCTGGATGTGCAGGCTCTGGTAGTAACCATCGAAGGGGGCATCGGTGAAGTCGGTAATACCGCCAGCCCAGTCGATCGTGCCCTGAGGCGCGTCCTTGCGGCCACCAACCCAGGTGCCGAGCTTGATCTGCATGGGGGTCTGGGGGTAGCCAGCGCAGCCGGCAACGCCGGTGTTCTTGAGCGTGCGCACAACGGCGCCATCGATGATCCAGTCGAGCTGGTCGGGAGTCCACTTGATGGTGTAGGTGTGGAACTGGTTCACCGGGTCGGCGACCGGCGAGAAACCACCGCGGTCGTAGGTGTCAGTGCAGCCCTTGCTGAAGAAGTTGGTCTGGACCTGGGTGGCATCACCACCGAGCCACTCCCAGTCGATCTCGTCGAGGTCGTCCGACTGCAGCACGAAGCTGGTCACGACACCAACACCACGAGCGGCGCGAACCGTCACATCGACCTGGCCGAAAAAGATGTACTGGTTGGACGAGATAGTGGGCGCGTCCGTCTCCTTGCTTATGGAGAAGACAGCGCCGAGGCCGTTGTCATACTTGAGGCTGGTGCCATCAGCGGGCTTGAAAAAGCTGTTGGCGCCCTTACGGAAGTCAACATCAACCGGCTTAGCGCCGACAGCCTTGGGGTTGGGGCAGCCATCTGCGCAAGATAGCTCGTTAGCACAGCCACTCTTTGGTATAAAGCATCTCTCTCTCAGCCACGCAAGCCGAGGGAGAAGAGACTCGAGACTCACCACGTTTGGTGGGATCGCAAGCCGTGAAGGTTTGCGCAGAGGCCAGCGAGGCCGCGAGGGCCACTGTGGTGAAGATCTTGGAAAGCATTGTTGCTGTTGCAGTCTTGGTGGCGTTTGGCTTGTTTGGGGGTGGCTGTCACTAAGTGGGTGCTGAGGTCGATCGATCTGCGTGGAGCGGGATCTACGGGTCTATTAAAGGTGGTAGACTCGATCGGAGGCCCAAAAAAGCGAGTGTCTGGGGTTTATGAAAGGGTTGTAAGAAAAAAATATATTGTCAGCGAGGTGGCTGTGAACGAGAGACTGGTGAAAGAAGCGACTGAATGCCACGAAGACCGGGCGGGTCTAAAGGGGGGGGTGAGCACAAGAAATGTTGCGGTGGTTGAAGATGCACAAGCAAAGGAGGAGCAAGATCAACATGGAATCCGGGCTCCATCCGCGATTTGAATCAAAACTCGCTCGCCCTTTCCGCCGCCCTCAAGGGGGGCTTTGCTGCTCGTGTTAGCTTTCATTGCGCCTGCCCCTGGGCTGGGACTCCGTCTGGGGCCGCCCAGGGTGGATGAGCCTGCAGCCTGCTCCGTCCGAAAAACGCGAAATCCAGCAAGTCACTTGTCTATCTGGCCAATGAACTGCTGCCCTGCTTCCCAGCCCGTCTCGGCGTGCCAGGGGCGACCTGCTGTTCCTGGTCATGCACTGCATCCCAAAATGGACCCCCGACCTCCTCGGCGCAAGCTTGCGGGCTTGGGCCACGGTCAATAATCGGCTTGGCAAATCTAGGCATGATGCATTGAGTGGGCCAATAACCAGCTAAACTATTCGCAGCCAACGCCGAAGGCTGGATACGAACGCCGTTTGCGGATGACTCGCGTGGCCGGACCACGACGGCGACGGGCGTCAGGATGGGATTTCCCTCCCACATTCCTATCACAATACGTCGTGTGCGCAATGCCAACCGCTCACCTGGTAACGTATATTCGCCCTTCCCTCTCTCTTTGTGTGACTATTTTTACCTGCCGTGCGACTCAGCGCTTCGCAGTCCCGAGTCGGTCGTACACGTGTTTGCAAATGAGCCATGATGCAGCAACGGCAGTTGGATCTTGCTGTTATTTGCTCGTCGGCGAGGGAGCGTTGGCGTCGTCTTCATTTCCCCATTGCACCCTCAGGCTCCTTTCAAAAAACTCAAAAGTGGGTCCACCCCGAAGACAGACGGATTTCACGGAAACCCGGCATCCGAGACGGCAAGCCGCGGGAGTTGGTGTTTTCTTTCTCGAACGATCCACGAGTTCCAACCAGAACTAGTGTAGTTGGCTTCCTCGTGCGCCCATCCTCGCCATCCTGTGTGGTGAAATCCATGATATCACGGGTTGCACATCGCGCCAGGTAAGCGGCTCCAGGGCGGCAACACAAAAATAGGGGTCTCTGCGGGTTTTCAGCCAATCCAATCAAAGAAGTGCCCTGAGCCCTTGCCGCAGATCCGCCTTCGCGCCCAGTTGCCGAGCGCGACCTCCAGTGCAGAAACGGTGCAGTGAAAATCATGCGAGAACGGTGGGGAACAAAAAGGCCAGGCTTCACCAGGCGGACACCAGCCCTCGCGGCCAGATCAACCCGGGTGCCCGACGGCCAGGCTGCTTCCACTTGGCGACTTGTTACACACAGCGGGTTCCATATTGCTGCCCTGTTGTGGAAGAATTTCCACCAGCCAGCCGCCGAAACAATTCTTCCGGTTGTTGGAGACAAATGGACAAATGTGCGTTCAACCTCGCCGTTTCCCCTCGGCCTGCTGAAACAGGAGAGCGTGCCAGCCAAGACGGAGCGAATGCCCCTCCTGCTCTCTCACTCCCCCAACAGGGCAAGATGTCCCCAACTCTGTTGATCAAAGATGTGCAAGAAGTGCGTTTCAAGATCATCGAATCCCGTTTCTAGTTTCGTTCCTCTTGCTCGTCCTCCACTCCGTTAGTTAGGTGGCGTGGGAAACTGATGATGGGCACCTTCGTACTCGGTCGTATGGAACGTTCCATCAGAAAATGACGGAAACCCCGAGTTGCTTTAGAGTAAAAGGTCTGTACATTCTAAACTCCTTCGTACAGAGGATGGAATGGATGAGTCGTGGGGCTGCCTCATGCGCTGTCAAACTTGTCAAAGGCGAATAAAGGGCTCAGCCTCCCTTCGGTCTCGCTCAATTGCCTCCGTCCCGAGTCTCGACGCGGGCGTCACTTTACCAGCGGCTCCCACTCTCTCGGGCGGCAACAGTCAGCACCTAACGGGAATTCGACGCACATGTGGGGGAAAACCCAGGCGAAACAACAATTCGTCTCGTATTCTAGGCCCGTCCACGTTCACGCCGTCACGCGACGCCGTCTTGTCTCCGGCGCCCACAAGAGTGGCAATCGTGGGTGGTTGGGGAATTGATGTCTCAGATAACGAACTCTTCGCCTCGGGTTTGGTGCATACGGAATTACGGATACAATTCTGCCTCGGGGTTTGGCGAGTCGGTCATTTTGAATTGGTCGAGCTCTCCGTAAAAAGGCTCGTGCCCTTTCTATCTTTGGCGTTCCAGAACTTTGTTTTTGTCCTAGTCGCTCGGACCGGCCGAATGCTGTTCCCCAGCCTTTAGCGCTGTCTCACTCAGCCCTCCTCAGCCCTGTGAGCGGCCAGGCTCTAATTTCAAGTTTGTTTGTCGGCTGTCTCCGGCGGCAATAGTTGATGGATCGCCAGCAAACACCATCACGAGATCTCGTGGTCAACCTACTTGCCCTTGGAAGTGAAGAAATGAGTTTTTTTTTATCGTGCAAGTCCGGTGACTTGAAGGATTGGGTGCCTAGCCCACCAAAATTTCGGTTCATCACCGCGAGGATCTTGTGCTTCGGCCCGTCTCAATGCGTTTCACAACTAGCGCGTTTCCGGGTTAGGTGGCCGTCCAACTGGCCGGGACACGGCACAAGTTCAGATGAGGCAGAACGGCCGTGGAGACGTGGCCCGAAACGACAAGCGAAAATGGGGTCAAAAAATGGCAAAAGAAAGGCCTCTCCCGCCGGGAATTGAACCCGGGTCTCGAGCGTTGTTATGGGGACTTGCCTCATTGACAAGCTCACATACTGACCACTATACTACGGAAGACTTGCGGATGTGATCATCCGCCGTAGCTGGTTGGTTGGAACGCCGACCGAATCCGAGGTATATCAAGCTGCTCACTGAGCCTCATGCTCTAACTTCCATCACACCCCCTGATCATTTTCTTTTTTTTTAGTCAACCCGTCGACAACCACACCAGCAAGTTAGCACTTCGTGATTGTCAAGGTATTAACGTGAATGGCTTGTCTGCTCGACGTCAGTATAATGCTGCCAACACCCGAGACATTCAGTATCTTGCCAGCCGGCCATTTTCCCCATTGCCACATGAGCCCGATTTCCGGGGACCTGCCTGGCAGTCACTGCAGCGCGCGTTTTGGTGTCAGTTTCGAAATGTTTATGAGCGTCCTCAGCGTTCAGAAAACGCCAGCTGGATCATAACGTTAGACAACCCGACAAACCCGAGAATTGGGCCGTTTCTTTGCACGTCTTACTCTCCCAGCCTTGCAGATCTTCGCACAGCCAAGTGAGGATCTACAACTCGCCGTTTGATCCCAGGCAAGGCGCACAGCAAACATTCCAACAGCTCGGTTTTGGAAATGATAACAAACGAGGAAGTGTCTTCGCAGTTGTCGGGGCGTGAACGAGACATCAGAGCGGTGTAGGGCCGACGAGGTCTGAGACTGAGAACATATCCGAAACCCCGGCGTCAATGAAAGGAGCACCAAATCAAGAGGGGAATGGGACAACGAGTATCTGTCCAACGAGGGCGGTGAGACTGTTGGAAAACATACAGTTGGTCACCGCGGTAATGCGATGGCTGGCGTGTCTTCAGAGGGCCAGTGAACCTACTTCAATGTCGAAACACAACACCTTCCAAGGAGCCCCGAGACCGGAAATAAACAATCACGACAACGCACCTGAACCACCAATGCCGAGTCAACTCATACACTCACCCCACACCTCGAATGTTGCCAACCACGGCGAAGAGTGTCCCAGCGAGGCGGGTTCGGCTTGTCGTGTTTGTACGGGTTATGGGCCATACAACGTTCTCCAACGCCGATTACATACCGTCTTCGACTTCGAGCACGATTTGTTAGGCCAAACAACGTCAACCAAAGACTCGTTATCTCGGAACTACCGCTTGTATCAGAAATGCTCACTTAGTTCTCTTCGTCAGCTAACCGCCATTCGTTCCATGGCCCCTTCCTGTCCACCCAACGTCATCGAATGACTCAATATCATGCTTCGAGGTTGATGTTTACTCGAAGACTACGCCACTTGATTTATCGCCACGTCAATATCGTGCCTTTCCACCGCTTCTGGTCCGCTAGCATCGTCTCCCACTTCATCTATCCTCTCTGTGTTTTCTCAGCCCCCCTGAGAGGGGATCCCCAAAGAAGTAGCACATTTGCCCTCGCTGAGCGCAACGACGGCATCAATGTTGACTCTAGGGCACCCGCACCCTCTCCGAGATTTCGACACCTTCGAATCCAATATCACCCTCACCCGCCGACTCAACATGGCAGTTACAAACGCCTATTAGCTATGAGGACCGCCTTCGATCGACTACTGCGTAGTTCCCGCAGGTGCGCCACGACGGATTGCTGCCCTGCCTCAGGCCTAGCACCCCCTTTTTTCCAATAATTGTGAAAGAATCGTCCGACCCCCAGAAGATACTCAAGCTGCTAGGCGGTGGTAGATACGATGATTGACATGTCTCCAAAATGTTCTTTCTCTCGGACTGTAGCGGAAAAGCAGAAGATATTGTTCCAGAGGGCCCGGTAGTAACCTGGCATTTTTGTAAAGACTCGCATCTCTAGAGGTCTACATGCGCTCCACGCCGTTGAAACATGATCTAAGTAACGTCAAGAATAACTTTATTCACCTAAAGCTTCCTGTTTCCGTGTGCTTAGAAAGCTCAAGTGCCATCTCATCACCTAAGGTCTAAATGTTCAATGTCATACTCGCGGGGCAAAGGGTAATTTGGAGTGTCCCACAGCCCCTGGTAAACAAGAGGAAATGCAACGATAGGGGAAATGAAAAGGCGCCGAAAGCCGAAAGGCTCATCGGTGACGAAAACCCATAAGTGAGTTATGCTTCGGCGAGATCGGGAGCCTAAGTTCCGTGGCGCGCGCGTTGACGCCCACGAACCCCATATTCGCCTTCCGGAAAGTCGAGCATTGTCGGCTATGGATGGAAGGGACTGCATGGGGTTTACTTGGAAGGGGAGAGGAGCGGGAAAAAAGATGAAGGTTAGGCTAAATGGTCTGGTAATATACTCCGCCAACTCGACATTCCTACTCTGCTCTCAATATGGAGGTCAACATATAAAAATTAATATTTTCCTCTTCCTTGGCTAACATACTGGTTCACATCATCCCTATGTACCCCTCTAGCACCGGTCGGGACCAAGAAAAAAAGAAAAGACACGCAATATGAAAGAATACATAGTATATGATACTATTAAATTCCTCATGCTGTTTCTGCGAAGTTACCTGTTAGCCAAGGAAGCTAAGACCAAAATCACCACCGTCAACACCATTAACGCTCGTTCTGACGCAAATCAATCGACCATCTTGTCGTATTTCCAAAAGCCGGAAAGCTCGAGTTGTTCGCCCGAGCTAAGTACGCCGTGTTCTGAATCTGGAGTTTGAGGCTGGGTACTGAGTCGAATGAAACGTCTTCGCCGTCACTCTAAATCGTCCGTTAGCTTGGAAGGCTTGCAGCAACCCCCCTCGTGGGAAGTTCATGAGTCATCCGGCCTGGGAACATACCCTCTGTATCACAAACCTCAACTCTCGCTCCAGGAAACTTATCGCCTCTCCCATCGGGGAATCTTTCAACGTATGGTCCCCCACCATCACATTCTTCAGCGGTACGCTGATCGATGCCACACCATCGACGGGCATGCTTAGCAACGATACACGCCCTATTACAATATCCCCGGCGGCAAGTCTCAGTATGACAGGAAGAGGCAGCTCGCTTCGATCCACGGTAATCTCGGCCGTAAAATAATTCTTGGTCGCAACGTTCCACCCTTCCCCACTCGCCCGAACATGTCCCACGCCATTGTCACTATGGCTATAGAGCGAGTTGATGTACGCCGTAACGTGGCTGGCGCGCTCCTCTGGTGGCATCCTCCAGTCTGGCATTTCTGGGTAAGTGTACCCAAACCTGGAGATGTTGGCCACCGAGATGGTCGTGTGGAAGTTCAGGTTCTCGTCGAAGAAGGGCTTCAGCGGACTTTCGGCCGTGATATTAGTCCCCCTCGGGGTACCATATTGGCCGGTCGAGTAAGCTGTGACATTAAATACGGCTTCGGTGTAATAAATTGTCTGCCACAAGGCTACAAGGCGGTCGACATTGCTGTGGTGCAACATGCTGTTTCCGTCAGCAAAAAGGGTCTTGGGATGCTGTGGGGATGTAGTTAACATACAAAAGGGGGTCGAATGCTGACCAGTTAGTGTCAGAAAAGGTCCCATTGCACACTGACATTGCATGGACTAGATTGTGAGGGAACTCGAGGCTCGAAATTCGCCACCCGGTATTGTCGAAAACTCTGGTCCTGGCAAAGATATCATACTGTTCCCGCGTCAGGTAGCTATTCCCGACACGTCGGCTAGTCCTCAGGTAGAGAGGCTGGGTCACTGGCACCCGAATGAATAACCTACCACATCACTCATTAAATCCTGTGCCACTTTGGCCATCGCGTGGTTGGATGTAGTGATATTGCAGAAAGTGTTCCCATCGCCAAGACATCTGATCGTTTGGGGATACGTCCCCAGGAAACCGCCGAAGCTGGAGACAACGTTGGGCTGCTGGTACCGATAGCTGTACAGAGGATTGGGGATTCTCCTCCTGCCGCTCGGCGCTCTGACGGAGATGTTGACAGCATAAACGGCGGGTGGCAAAGCGGGATCAGAAGCCCAGTCCCAGTAGGGTTGCCGAAGAGTCTGGGCGGCTGCCACGTACTCAGTCTTGAGGTTTGGGGGATACTCATTTGCTATTCTTGCCGCGCGGGAGACCAGAACTTGCTACCACCACGTTAGCTGTAGCCCGCAATATGAGATATTAGGACGGAAAGTACTCTTCTAACCTCGAAAAGGGCCACGTAGGGCCGGTGCCAAGTCACAAACATGATGTCCTAGGGGCAACGGATCAGCCGAAGGACGCCGAAAGGAACGTCCTCGTTGGGCTCGCATACACCGTGAGGGCAGAACCCCGTGACGGGGGCGCCGTCTACATTGCCGACTCCGTTCCACGCACTGTGAGGAAACCCATGGACTCCTGGAGGGTGGTTAGTATCGAGGTTTAACCGTTTGGGGAAGTGTTAGTCAAGCAAGGGATGCGAGTCGAGAGGAAGTACCTGTAAGTCCAAAGTAAGAAAGCTCGTCGGTCTCGTTCATGGCTTGAAGTTCGGCCAGGGCGAGCATGTAGAGATCCCTGCGGACAAATCAGAACCTGTTTTTCCCATTCTCGATTTGCCGCGGCGAGCGCTGCTCCGTACCATTGCGGCCCTCCCCGCGCCCATAGCGTCTTGACGTTGAGTCTTGCCGGCGCCTCTCCTGTGCGTTTGTTTATCCCACTTTTGACACCGACCACTGGAAAGGGGGAAGCGGATGGGGCGGGAGACTCGGATCGGATCCCTGCCCATAACAAAGCCGCGGTGACCAAGCTTGCAGCTCTCCGCATCTTCTTTCACCGTGACGGCCGGCGAGGCGTGAGGAGACTCTTGTTGGGCATGAGTTGGGGGTCCTGGAGGCGGGGTCAGAAACTGACAGCGGTGCTCAGCTGACGCAAAGGGGATGGACGGAGGGACTCGTGATTTATTTTGAACAGCGAGTCATCACAAAGAGGAGCCGCGGGATCCGCCATGGTCATAGCATATTCCCGCAAGGCGAAGTTGTAACGATATGACAAACTCTGCGGCCCTGGTACACAAGGAACGTTGACAAGAAGTGGTCAGCATCTCTGTGAAACCGAATGCTGTGTCCATGTGGCGGCAGTAAGAGGGTCTGCTTGAGCTGAGAAACCTCTCCCATACACCCATGATGGGGTTATGATACCCCGAATGTGCTTGTTACTATGGCTGCCTTTAGCTCCTGCTTAGGTCTCTAGTGCATCTAGCTATGGGTTTTCAGGGAAAGGGGGAACCTAAGGCATATGTGTCCCAGAAAGGAGACTGGCCCGGAATCCGACGCGCTCCCATCGCAAGCAAGTGAGCACCAGAGGTCCCATGTTCTCTCAGTTTGGTACAAAATTAGATAGGTTGTATTGTACACCCTGAAGACATCGTTGTCACGCCTCGGTTGGGCTAGACGGCGAAAGAAGCGGTAAGGGCAGCCGGTTCTCGGCTCGGTTTGCGAGCAAAACTTTGCATCGAGACTAGAATGCTGATGAAGGTAAGAATGCTAGGTTCTTTCTTCGTTCCCACTCCACCTCGCCGCTGCCCTTCAATGCGTGGGGGTTCGTGTTGGTTCCTCCTTCTCGCCCCAAAGCAGGAAGGCCGATGCGAGTCGAGACCCCCATCCAAAGGTCGGCAAGAGCTTGCGATGTCGTGCCTGCCGAGGTCAAGACGCTGAGCTGAAGTCGTCGGAAGGAGCCCCCGAGCGACTGGGAAGGAATGTAACTAAACCCCGTGAGCCACTGGGGTCACTCGGGGTCATCTGGGGTACAATATTTCCCACCCACGTTGAAGGTGGCTTGCATTTCTTCCCCTGGTTCCGGTGGTTAGTGTTTTTCCGTTTTCGATCAGCTCGGCGGATTCTGGAATTTCCGACTGGCGCTCGGGCACCATGTTACACTTTTCATCTTCTCATCATCATTCGTCGGCGTCAGGCAAAATCAACAACTGCAACCTCACTTGGCCGCCCAGCGCAGTTTGGTTGAATTGACTTCGAGGTACCCAAGGTTTTGCAGGATACTTTCTTTCGTGCAAGCACATCCATAGTACACAGTAGGACAAGTTCTCTACCTCAGACCCCCACTTCTAACCCGGTATCTTTTTACGACTAGTATCCCGCCGATCGGCGATGATGTTGACAACAGGGGCATGTGTTGATGTTGACTTGCCGCCGCAGCCAACAAAAAAAAAAAAATTCCAGCCGTTCCCGCATTCACGCCTTTCCATCACTATTACCTACCCATGCCGTTCGTTCCTTCCTCCCCAGCTCCGGCATTGCCCGCCTTGCCTGCCCGCCTCACACTACCCCCGAGACTGAGGTCCCGCCATCCAATGGCGCCTAACCCGGCTCTGCGGTTCTTCAACCCCCTGGCAGCATTTTCTCCCCCACCTTCTTCTCCCCCATTCAATGTCACACATTTCGGGTAGTGTACCTGGAAACGCTTGGACACCTTCTGTCATCTGCGCGTGTGAACGTGAGGGGTACGCACCTAGGCGGATGTCCCTCGCAGTGGCACCACACACCTATCCATCCACACTCGCATCTAGACACCCCGGCCGACCGGCCTAGGTTCCTGGAACCGAGACATTCCCGCATTGGGTGTCTCTCTCTCACTTTTTTTTTGTTTCTTTCGTTTCCTTCTTCATCGAGACGCGCAGCAAGACGTGGTATTTGGTTTCATCGTATCCGACAGAGAGTGGCTTGCCCCCCGCGGGAGCAGCAGCTCGTAGCGGGACCGGTGAGAGAGAGCCAAGCAATTTGTGACAATGACCAGACCCTTGCACCCCTTCCAGAGGGCCCCCTTTCCCCTTTCCCCCTAAAGGAAATAGAGTGGGAGCAAACATCACCTATTCCTACTATGTATTCTCACTTTTTTTTCTTCTGGCGATGCAAGGTAATAACGTTAATGCGGACTGCGCTCTCGTCGAGTGGGTAGCAGGCGATCGTGCTGTGGTGCTACCCAAAACCTGCAGGGGTGCGCAGTTTGGGCTCACAGCACGAGAGCAGGAGATGGAGCAGGAGGAAGGAAAGAGGAGAGAGAGTAACTATTCGTACCGCGCAGCTACTCGGAGGCCTCGCAATTGCCACTGCCTACCTACCAGGCCTGTAACAGTGTCAAGTTTTCTTCGCCTTCTCCTGCAGGTGTCTCATGAGTTCTGGCGCCGGCACTTGTGACGAAAAAAGGCGGCCGGCCACGCGGCTTGTCATACTGGAGTGCTCCACTGCTTGCGTGCGAGGCAAACGCGGCCAGAAGAGGTTGATCGAGACGCGCAGGCCGGTGCGGTCTTCGCTGACGTTGGGGGGCACGGTGTTCCGGTGATTGGTGGAATCTATGGTGTTCGGGGGATGTGTGTGACTTAGGCACTGGGCGAAAGCTTACATAGTAGATCACGTTATATCCGAGTTTTGGACCACGGTCAAGGAGACAAGGTATCGAGTAGATAGTTGGGAAGTGAGGTGTGATATTGATATTAAAAATAAAATGCTAAGTAAGCTTGAATCCCGTGGTGTCCGTTAGTTTTTGATCCCGTAAACGCCGAGAGATAGTACCATGTCTATCTCTTTTGGTTTTCCCCCAGTTGGTTTCCATGATCCGTCATGAACGCCGAGTATGTGCCCGTGTCCCCGATTTCCGGTTTCCGGTCCTTCCCCCTTCCCCTAAACCCCTTTCACCCCCGTGTCCCCAGCCCCATTGACCGTCCGGCCCAACGGAAGACCGTGCTATGCTGTTCCATGATGTTGGAAAAAAATAATGATGGTGATGGTGGTGATGCGATGAGAAAGAGGGGAAAAAAACACAATAAAAGATCGTAGAGGGTAAGAAATCAGGCATGTCCCCTTCTTCAAACTCCCAAATTACATCTCTTGCCCTCTCATTCTCAGAGGCTTTTCTCAAGCATGACCAGGTCCCGGAAGCCCTCCTTCCACTTCTTCGCCTGCTCCCCGCTCGGGCGCGGCAGTGGGCTGCGCGCAACACCGCCATAGCCCATCCATCCTTGCAGTCCAGATTTGACGCCAACGACGCCGCCTTGAATGGCGGTCCAGTCGCCTTCCGCAACAATATCCTGCATGCCCTGGGCCTCGGCCGTCTTCCCCTGCGCGTACAGCTCCATCGTCTTGATGCACGCCTTGGGCGCGATGTTGGCCAGCCCCGCGAGAATGCCATGCCCGCCCGCGACAAGCGATTGCAGTGTGAAATCGGCCGAGCCCGCGAGGACGAGGAAGTCCGGCTTGGCTGGGTTGTAAGCCGCGCCCGCACGCTTTCGCGTGGCAGCTGCTACGCGGTTGAGCTTGCCGGTGTTGCCGCAAGTCAGCTTGACGCCGACGATGTTGGGGTGTTCAGCGAGGCTGAGGATGACGTCGGAGGAGAGATCCATCCCCCCAACGGCGCCTGGGAAGTTGTAGATGATGAGCGGGATAGGGGAGGCATCGGCCACGGCGGTGAAGTAGGAGATGATGGTCTCTGAGGCGGGCGCAAAGAGCGAGGCGTAGTACGATGGGGGCAGGACGAGGGCGTAATCGCCGCCGGCTTCCCAGGCCTCGCGGCAGAGCTGGATAGCCTCGCGCGTGGACTGCGAGCCGCATCCAACAATGATGGGGATGTGTGCGTGTCCGGATTCGTTCAGCGCCTTGCGGGTCGTCGCGGTGACGAGTTGGCGTTCCGCGTGCGTGAGGTGGACGGCTTCACCGTTGGAGCCTTGGGTGGCGAGACCGGTGACACCAGCGCGAGCCAGGCGCACGGCGTGCCGGGCAATGGTCTCGGTGTCAACGTCTTCCGTGCCCTCTTCGAAGAAGCACATGGTGGGCACATAGACGCCTGGTACTAGTGGCCGATCCATGTGGAAGTCTGTGGAATCGGAAGTGGTGCTGAAAGAGCTGCTGAGTGGGGAGTGAGGCTCCATGGCCGAGAGATGTCCTGTCACAAGGTGGGAGTTGAACTGCATCCTGTTGAAGCCAGCGGTGTAGCTGCCGCTGGGAGAAGGTGCGTCGTTGTGGGGAGACATTGTGGAAGGTGCGGTTGGTGGTTGTTGTTGATGATGATAATTATGATTATGAATAAGTTCCTTGAGCAATAACAGGCCGAACCAGAACTGGTGAGGTATGAATGATCTTGGAGAGACGAGAGGATGATGGAGATATTGTCCTGGGAGAAGAGGGAGAGGGGAGCAGCTTATTTGTATACATGACGACTTATGAGAACGGAGAGCGGGTGGCGGGTAAGGAGGACAGTTTTCTTGGGCTAAGGAGGTCAGGGGGGCTTGAGCAAGGAACGGGAGTCATGGAGTGTCGATGACAAGGATCAAGGCATGATCCGATGCCTAGAGTTACCGGTGTGTGGGAAAGTAACAAAGTATTTTTCTTTTTTTGTTTCTTGTGTTGGACACCCCCTTCTTGGGCCCGGTGGAGTCCCGCGTGGAGGTCACTTCGCTGTAAACTTGACCCGAGGATGGCGCCCAGCGCGCGGCTCTGAGCAAGGCCAACTCCCATGTCTCTTGTGGACGCAGAGGTACCATGAAGGTACGTGTACATATCCGTTGCCAGCTAGCCGACAGACTTTTTGTCTGGACCTGAGAAGTTCCTAGGAATAGCCAGCTCCAACAACCGCGGAGAATGGGATCACGTCCGCTCTTTCCTGTGGGTTGTTGACAAGGGTGCCGGAGCCGTCATTGACCTTGGCGCTAGAGTACCTGCGCACAGTGCGCGCTCCAGAACTGGCCAGGCTCTCAAATCCGGGGTGCCTCCCTTGTCTGGGCCCAGCGAGGACAAGGATTGGTGCAGGATCAGCGGTTGCCAAGTGTGGGGGTCCAGGTGGGAGATCGGGGAGCGCCCCTCGCCAAGGCGCGGCGTGGGGCTAGACTGAGAAGGGAAAGACGAAAGCTGTTTTAAGCTAGACTGGAAAGGGGAAAACGAAACCTGCTTTGAGCTTGAGCCTTGAAAGGGGGGGGAGGGCGCGCTGCGGCCTCAAGTAAAGAGATGTCGTTGCTGGTCGAGCTGCATTCATGAAGACAGGGCGTCATCCTCAACTCGATCGACTACCTGGAGCAACTTTGACAAGGCATTGAATAGGAAGCATTCCAGAGCCATCCTGTTGGTGGTTCCTAAGATTTCCCACAAGGAGAAACTCGCCGTGATTGGTAGTGCTCGGCGGTTGTTTGTGCTGACAGGTCCAAAAACTAATGGCCGTTGCATGATCAGCTGCCCTCGGCGCATCGGTCGGTAATGTTCCTCAAAGAATAACACATGTGGCCTGTTCCTTTATGTGGCATGCTCCTTGGGCTCCACGTATACCGTTAAGAGTCGGGACGGCCGGTACAGTTTCGATGCGGCGACGGTCAAAAACTGAGAGGGCGCTGGCAGCTTGGTATCCTGTCAAATGCGCGGAGACCGGATCTGCGCATGCCCTCCTCGCCAATCAATTGTACGGCACCTTTTTGTGTGGTAGTACGAGTGGAGGAATTGAGCGCGTGAGAACGCCTGAAAGAGCTCGTGTCAACCGCCGTATTGTCACGTCGTTGAACCGTCTGCAAGGCTCCCGTCCCTCTCGAGGCTCCGGTTGGCGGTGCCCCGAACGCGAATCGCCAACAGAGCCGCAAGGTGTTACTCGCCAGTTTCTGCACGTCCATAGTAGGTGGCCGCCATGGTCCGAACTCAGCATCATTCTTTATTACATCATCGACTCGTCCGGTTCGAAGCCCTGTGTCGATCTTGAGGCAGCCTGTGATCAGGCTAGAAGCCCAGCCTCTTGGCTTTGTAGTTGCTAGTACAGTTAGGTTCTTGTTCTTGTGCTGGGGGGTAGCGAGCCATGAGCCAACCACTGGCATGAAGGCCCCAGGGGCGCTCATTGCTCGAGCCGCCGTGACGGGCCTTCCAAATTCGGGACCGGATATAACACTGTGTCTAAGGCTGGTCTCTGATCCCCTGGTCAGCTCAGCACGCACCGGCTGTGCAAACCGGGACACCCAATTTGGCATAGGTGATCCTGGGGAAGAACGATTTCTGGTCTGCTGATGGTTAAAATTTTGCTGGCTCCGGCGAACGCCAGTCTCCCCGGATCCGCCATGGTGAGCGTCGTGGTCGAGAGGCCCCGGGATGTCGTCTGGAGTTGGGGTCACCAACGGGGTGGGTTTCACAATCGCTGTTCTCGCCCATCCAAAATTCAACCGAGGGTCGGGAAGGGCGGTATGTTCGAAGCGTTCGACCCGATACAAACGTGTACGAGCGAAGCAGCATCGAGGGACCCACCAATGTCCTCGAATGGCCTGCATCGATATTTCTTAACCTGGAGCGGCCAATTGGCGCAAAGAGGAGGATGTCGAAGGGCCTGAGTCGGCTGATGCCAACGAAGCTTTCAAGCCATGGCCCCGAGTATTCATCGAGGGCGCCCGCTAATTCTCCGCTCTTGCAGCTCTCGGCGGTCCTCGCCGGCTGCGGCTGGCTGTTTCGGGGTTCGGGGAGCGACGACGCGCACGGCGGGGCAGTGAGGGGTCGCTGAAGCAGCTGACACGATCTCGACACGGCACCCGATCACTCAGCCACACGGAGGCGGCCTCTTGAGTGCTCCTGCATCTGTAACCCGGCTGACCGACGTTGCTTCAAGTCTTGCTTCGGGCTGCAAGGATGACTTGTTCGCGCGATGTTGCTTGTGTTTCCTCGAATTGGCAATGTTGTGGTGGAGCGAAATCGGGCTAATATTGGCCAAACGCAACAACGTCGCATCGTGCGGTGAGGGGAAATCCTGTGTGAGGATTGAGAAGGAGGAGAGAATGACAATGGGGCCCGAGCATGGCGGCCGGGATGCTTCATTGTTGTGGTGGTGCTGCTGCTTGTGGTAATTAGTCGAAAAGCGAGGAGTTGATTCTCCAGTGGAAATTCCCGTTGAGGTGCGTCTTCTCCCCGGTTCGTCTGAAATTAGAGCACTGGTCAGTGCACGATCCCGCTTTCTGGCAGTTGTGCCTGAAACTGGGGGTTTCTGGGGATGCGGCTCTCTTTTGACCTCGTGGTCGGGGTGTTCCCAGCTCACAAAACCTTTTGGCGTCACTGAAATAAACCTCATAGCGAAGGGGTACTATGAACAGATGAACGGCCGGGTTTGGCACCCTCTCAGCGTTTTGGTTCAGCAAAATCAGAATTCCTTGGCTCGTCTGTCTGTTTTCCTGTTGTTTGGAAGTGTTGGGAAGAATGTGCACTGTGATATGCACTGTGCCCCTTGCAGATCCCCGGAATCCAGTCTGGGGTCAGCATTCGCATCGGCGATCGTGTGACTGGTTCGCTGCCCCATCGATCAATATCGAGTCCTGCATATTCTGGGGAATTGATGAACCCAAAAACGCCGAGTTGGGAAGAAATTGCAGCAAGAGATTCGAAGTGACAGTACGTGTACACGACAAGACGGACGGACACAGGAGTGTAGGACGGTGTCGAGCCATCCCAGAGTCATTCCTTCCACTTTCGTGTACAGTACCAGGAAGACCCACCAGAGAACACATGACCGCTGACTTCGATTGACTGGAGCCCGGTGGATTTTTGACCCCAGTGTACCCCCCAAACCCCCACGTTTTTGCGACCTCGGACCTGGATAACGTCGAAAACGTCCCGACCATCAATTTCGAGAGCTCCGTCGGCAATGACCGTTGGCATGTTTCAACGAGCACGGTACCTTTACCCCAAGTATTCTACGCGTCCCAGTTCGTCGGCTTGCCACATCAGTATCGGGTTCTCGCCAAACGTTTTCCGCCAACCGTGGGATTCCACGACGCAAATGTGGTGGCCTGAGACCAAATGGACTGAGACAATGGCGTAAAGGTCGACTGGCTTACCGGCACACGGGCTCCTCCCCCCGCCCTTACACTAGCTCGGTACGATGCACGAGTTTCGCATTTTGTTTTCAATGCCTTGTCAGTATCCAATACATATATGCTGAACACTGCGATGCAGCTCAAGGACGGAAAAGGAAGACTACTCCCCAACCTCGACGAACTCTTCATCGAGCATCGGGCACCGCGGTTGGAAATTTACAACGAGAGTGTCTCTTCGAGCCGTTTCCCCAAGACCCCTGGCGGTAATATTTCCAGGTTGGGGTTGATGGACGTCAAAAGCAGCACCAAAAGCACCAATAGGAGAATAAGGAGACATGACACACATCAATGGTGACGTGCAGATACCGAAGGTCTGGCTCGGCTCAAGCCCGGAACAATGCCCCTGCCGAGGCTCACCGTTTAGCGGGATGCACCTCGCCGAATCGATGAGCGCCACGGGGGCGAGACACCTGTTGGAAGTTGGAAGACGACGTTGGATGCTGCTGAGCCACTAGAACCTCGGTATGAGAGTCGGAGAGGTCGCGAGGCAAACCACAGCCGCCCTTATTGGCTGCCCTCGGCGCGGGGAGCAACCTCTTCAACCCAAGCGGTCCGATAACTGGCTCAAGCGAGGTTGAGTTTCCATGCAAACGAAGAGTGGGATGCCATCGGTCTCATATTTCCTGCAGCAAGAGGCACAGACCCCACGTGGTTGGTGTGGTCAAGAAGAACTGGAGGGTTGCGATCTTGATGCTTGGCCGATGCGAGATCGAACGGAAAGAGTATCATCTCCTGCAGCTCGGCCCGCGGATTTCATCCGATTAACCCCTTGTTCGGCTACCATCACCGAAGCCTCGCCGGGGTCGGATCCGATATACTTTGAGAGTGATGTCAACCGCCGTTATCCATATCGAGGTGACGTTTCGACACTGTTGCAGGAGCCGCCAACAAGGCCTGGGTGAAGATACCGTTGGGTCGACGATATTTGGGCGCAGCGTGGCTTCTTTCAGAAACCGGTCCCATCCGTCCCTTGTCTTCGTCTTTGTGTGACCTTAACCGTTCTGCTCCAGCGTCGAAGAAGAAGGGCTGGCTAATGCCCATAAAAGAGATCGAGAGGGAAGATGTATGTAAGTGGTGGGACACCAACTTGTGTGTAAACTGACCTGAATCCACAGCACAATTCATACCCGGTTGCCATTTTCCTTGTCTCACACAGATCAAGACATAATGCGACCTGTTCCTTTGATGTTTGAAGAAGTTCTTGTTGCAGGGTGGTAGGTCACGCGACAGCATTTACATCCGGAGCAAACCCGGACCCTAATGTGTGCGGAGTTATGTAAGAGTTTGCTAACAGGCCGCGCTGTGAGGGTGAGCTGGGGTTCCACACAGCGCCGGGCCCCTCATCGGCGAACCCCCCGCAAATGCTTTGCACACCCAGCCGACCGGCACCTGCAGGACGGGAGGCGATCTGATACAAAGTTTACAGTGTGCAATCTTCCGTTTGACTGTTCTGGCTTGCCTTGTGCGACCTGGGACAGCCCAGAATTCTCCACTCATGCCACGCTGACCCCCAAACGTTTGGGGGAACTCGCCTCCAGTGGGGGAAAAGAGAAAGTGATGGAGCATTCTACGCCGACGAGCGATTTGTTGCGCGGCTACTGTGTATGTTTACGAATTTGGAGGACACACAAGGAGGCCTGGATCCATCAGCAGCAGCATTGAGACCCGACCGTGGCCGAGGGAAACGCGGCAGCGAAAGGAGCCACCGGCCTGCACGCGGATCGTCACGAGTTCTCCCTGACGCTGACTTGTCGACAGCAGGCTTTCCTCCAGAACTCCACCTTTCGGCAGGACCTCATGTGGTGCCCAAGAAAAGGAAACACAAAGCCTGCCCTTCTCGCAGCTACCCCTGCAATGACAGACCGAACAGTCGATTCTTGGCATGCGACCTGTCACGAACGAACGTTGCTGGATGCCATGGCCCAATCATCGCTTGGAAGGGTTGAATTGAGCCCCCCCACCGACATATTGCTGCACATGCGCGGGTGACAAAAAGGTTTGCGTGTTGTGTTGAGACTAGTTCTCATTCTGTTTAGCTTGGGGGGTCCTTCGCTGGAAAATTCCACGAACCCGCGGTTAGGCGGTTACGCGGTTGCACGGCTGCGCGGGGAACTGGTGTGATATTCAAGAACGTGCTGGTAAGAAGCTCGATTGGAAGCGGAGGAACGCAAGAGAAAAAGCAATTGGAAGGTGTTGGCAAGGTTGGGTTTGGATCGGGTCTTGCCCGGCTGTCGCAGGAGACCTTGAGAACATTAGGGCCGTCCCTGAGGTCGCCGGAGCGGGGCGTGAAGCGGAACCTCAACGGTGGGCTTGTGGGCCGAACTCAGCGTTCAATTCTCCATCTTTTCCGACAACCGCTCCGGCCGTCACCGACTCCCGTCCGGCAGACGTCCGGGAGGCCCCGAGCGCCGCGAGGCGTTCTGAACACCAGTGTTGACTTGCGGCTTGTGTCTCGCTTGAACTATCACGTATTCCGGACCCGGCAACGGCCACGCGAAGATGAACGAAAGACCGATTGAGAGTAAGCTGACTTGCAGACCGCTCCGAGCCAAAGTTAATTGTGCATCATATTGGCCAACTCGCCGATTGGGACCAATTCTGCAGGGGATTGGCCAATTCCAGGATCAACACAACCTCAACCCCCACGGCCGTTCAGGGGCACGCGACGTCATGTCACATCTCACTCATGGACAGGCCGGAATCGGACCCGAGGCGGTGCTGCCGGCGTGACGGGCTCACGGGCTCTCTTCTCAGTCAGCTTTGCCACTTTTCACTCCATCACCTGCAATTTTTGCCTTCCCTAGAAAGGCGAATAAGCGTTCCAGGGGTTGACATCTTGACGTCTCCCTGGTAAGACCCCCAACATTTTAATAATTTTAAAGGTCTCCCATCCCACGCTTCTGCCGTGCCTGGGGCTTGCGAGCTGGGCAAGGGCGAGCAAGGGCAGACGAGCGGTCAGCAAAAGTCAAAAGGTAGTACGAAGTATTTCGTACTCATTCGTGTCTGTCAGTCTGCGCGCCCTGGCGGAAAAGGAAGTTTGGATTGGCGAGTACCTGCTGCGAACGACAGGACGACGTCGAAGCAAGCTGTGACCACACTGCATGTCCCGAGCTTCGCCCACGTTGCATGCCGGGAAAGCAAGGCTTGGGAAGATCGCCGCCCAGATGGCTAATTTTGTGTTGGACCGGTGTACTTTGGTACACAGTATGGAAGAACTTGATTGAGGCAAAGGAGGGATGCCAAGGTCGAACGAGCCCGTCGCCTTGTTTTCTTTGGTGGCCTTGGAAAATGCTCGACCTTTTTTTTCCTTCCTTTTTTTCGTTACTCGCAGCAGCTGCATGCCCTAAGCTAATTCACGCAGTAACGTTATGCATTCCTGTCTCTGTGCCTATTGCGCATGATTTGCCATAAGCGCCCACAGCGCGCCAGCAGAGACAGGCAGGAGAGAAGAACAGGCAGAGAAGACTGTCCCGAAGGAGTTCCCGTCCCCGGTCAGCAGCAGCGAGACAACAACAAAGATGTTCAGGGGTATTCTCAATATCCCATACACCTGAGCGCACACTGCGTCATCGACCAACCGCCCCTTGAGGTAGCCCATGCACGGCCAGTACATGCCGACGGCGGCCTCGAACGGGCAAAATACCCAAAAGGCAGCCTGTTCTAATGTTGGCGCGGCCGAGAGAAAGAAGCAGGCCGCGGATAGCACGAGGATGGCCACGAGCAGAGCGGCGTGCTGCATGAGCCGGCGCTCGGTGATGGTGTAGAAGGCGAGTGATGAGGCGAGGGTCGCGGCGATGAAGCGGCGATGAAGCGGGAGAAGATGATGCCGTAGGGGAGTTCGCTTGAGGACGAAGACGGCTGCTAGAAGGACTTGAGAGCGGGCGCCCAGAAGAAAACGAACAGGTACATGGACCCTTCGAAGACGGTGGATGCGAGGCCGAGGGCGAGTACTTGCGGGCTGGAGAGGACCGTCCATACGTTACGTTTTGGTTTGCCTTTGCCTTTGTCGTTTGTTGTTTTTGTCCCGCCGTAGTTTTCGTCCTTGTGGTTTGTTAGCAGTCCAACCTTACTTTAACCTAGACTCTTTCCCACCTCCAATAGGTAGGCGCATCTTCACACAACTTACCCAATACCTCCAAATCACAGTCCCAGCCAACACCAACAACCCCGCAGCCAGCGCAAAAGGCCTCTTCCTCGACCCTGTCACCGTCACAGCTTTCATTCACTAACAGAAAGTGGGGGATTTCCATACATGAAGATGACAGAAACAGCCACAAAGAAGTCGCCCAGCTGAAAGCTATTGATCCGTCCCGAAGAACTCCCCCCAACTGAGTATCAGCTAGGGACTAGATCTTCTCAACGTTTGCTCATTCGAATACAGTACGTCCTGTAAAACTTACCCAATCCACTACCCAGGTGATCGATCGTTAACACTCGACCCCATCCCAGCCCAGCCCAGTCAACCCCTTTCCCCAAACTCACCGCACCTTCCCTCCCACACTCTATATACTTGATCCCGCAGCAAAACAGTCACCAACTCCTCCCAATGTGCCAAACAGCGTGTTTGGCCCAGCGGTATTGGGAGGGGCGCTGGCCCCGCCAACTACCGTCGTAAATCGAGATGGTCCCGGGTTCGATTCCCAGACCAGCAAAGAAAAAACACCGGCTTTTCGTAACCACCAACCGCTATCCCTCCGGATGGGGATAGGCGCTTGGCGGTGAGCTTTTTTGCTTTTGTTTACACAACTGTGATTAATGTGTCTGTAAGATAACTTTGTACTTACGATCTCGGTTCCCGGGCAGTAGGCACCGGCATTGCGGCATTCATGGGTGAATGCTGACTGAGTTAGGAGATTTATTCGCGATTGTTTCTGTCATCTCCATGCTTGAAAGTCTGACACAGCACCTCAAATCTGAGGTGGTACATACAACGTGTTCGTGACAACCTTTTCCTTGAGTAAAGTAGTCTCAAATTTTATTTGTGCGCTCCACTCACTAGCATCAGGAATCCAATACTCTCGATTTCTAGTCGAAATCTATACTCCGCTGTATACATGTCTACGTTTCGCATCCTAACCCGCTGATAGCTAAACAAACCACCCTATAACAAACCACCCGCCCGATCTCCCACAAATACCCGCTGTATCCAATATAGCCGCCACGAGCTGCCCCTCAAATCCACTCGGTCCCGTCGTTATCGACCCCCTCAAGTCGAGCAAGAGCCTCAGCACGAGCAGCAAGTCTCTCGTTCCACGCCCTCGCTGCCCTCAATCTCAACCACCCCATCCGATAACCTGTGTCCGCCCCCCCGGGACCTCCTGGGCCGGGTCCTCCCCCTTGGGACCCTGGAGCACCGCTGCTTGGGCCAGGCATACCATCTTGTAACGTCGGCTCACTGTTACTCGGCACGGGTACAGCAGCATGCGGTCTCAAACCATCACCACTCGGACCGGGTCTACTGCTTTGTGCCCTCAAAGCACTGGTACTCGGCCCTGGTCCGCCATTACTTGGCGCGGGTATGGTGGCGTGCGATCTCAAATCACCACTACTCGGCCCTGGCCTAGCATCATGTGAGCTGGAATCACCACCGTGATGTCGTGAACCATCGCCATGATGTCTTGAAACATCAACAGGCTGTCTCGAACCACCACTATGATGCCTTGGACCGTCAGCATGATGTCTCGAACCACCATGCTGTTTTGAAATATCACCATGCTGTCCTGAGCCATCGCCGGGATGTCTAGAATCATCACTAGGATGTCTTGGACCGTCAGTATGGTGGTGTCTTGAGCCATCCCTATAGTGTCTAGAACCAATAGGCCTCGGGTTGCGTCCACCATTTTGGAACCTCGGAGCAGCACTGCTTGGCCCTGGTCCAGCATCATGTGAGCTTGAACCACCACCGGGATGCCTCGAACTCTCACCATGATGCCTTGAACTGTGATGATGAGGTCGTGAACCGTCGCTATGATGTCCTGGACCGCCACCACTACCGCCATGTTGTCCTGAACCATCACCGTGTGGCCTTGAACTGTCACCATGATGTCGTCCCCCTCTACCACCATGGGTCTGCACACCGTCATCATCTCGTACAGGACCACCATCAGCCTGTGGTGGCGGGAGAAAATGGCTACCAATTGTCTGGTAGTCCTCCAAAATTGTCGTCCATAAAGGCCCTGGTGAGCGTATCAGCTCCCATGGATTCTCATCGGTACGCGCTAAATTCCGGTACGTGTCGTCGTCAAGGGGATGTCTGAAACGATAAACCGGCGGCCTGTGTATAGGGAGGGGTTCGTCGCGTATTTCCGGTCGGCGGTTGTCGCGGTCCCTGGTCCGACTTGACACAAGAGTAGTTCTGCCCAGACCAATCCAATCTCTTTCCCAGCCCCTAGGCGCAAAACTGGAGATCTGGCCACTCGAAAGTGCCGCTCGACGGGCTCTCCAGGAAGGCCGGGTCCCTATTTGCCACGGACCAGGATCCTGGAACGGTTGGGCCACATTCAACATCGTGGCATTATCCATCGGTGTAACGGCAGTCGTGGCCTGCGGAGGCGAAGAATATATTGAATCAAACCATCTCTGTTCCTGCGCCGAAGGAACCAACCGGCTATCCACCGCATTCGCCGGCACCCACCCGCAATCAGGTAGGCCATGAAGCCACGGTAGGACAAATGCGGCCGCCTCCGGCCCCGTCACGGCCGGCACCACCCCTAGCTCGTGCGCTAACTCGAGGCCGGCGGATAGTCGACTCCGGAGGTCCCCAGGCAAGTTTTCCGGCAGCCCCTGAGCGTCTAGGGCGGGGACGGGGACGGGAGCGGGAGTGGGTGTGGGGGTAGGATGGGTAGGATCCGGCCGGTAAAGATAGGGGTTGGGGTTGGGGCCCGACCTTGACCTGGCCCCAGATCGAATTTCACCCGTTACCGGACCAGCAGCACCGGTCATCACCACATTCATATTTCGACGGATCCTCGCGACTATACCCTCAGAACCCACAGATATAACCCTGTCTCCGCCCCTGCCTCCACCCCCATCGTCGCTCTCACTTCCACCGTCACTCTCACTTCCACCGTCGCTCTCACTTCCACCGTCGTCCTGACCGTCATCCCGGTGGTTGTCCCGGTGGTTGTCCCGGCGGTTGTTCCGGCGGTCATCGCTCTCGCGCTCGATCCCGAGCAGTCTCGCCCCAAATTTCATCCGCTTCACATCAGATTCCCACCCAACGTGTGCTGATGTACGCGGCGACCTGTTGGCCTTTTCGTACGCGGCTTCCCGGATCATAACCTGCCCCAGACCATCCGTGGGTGAGATCCACGGTGGTGGCACGGCCGCCCTGTGAATCGTCGACAGTGCCAGTGATTTCGCCACGTCTGGGTTGCGTGATGTCCGGATGCGGTTGACGAAGCTGTCGAGCTGGTACATGGGCGCTGTCCACCAGGGCTTGGAGCGAAGCAGCCGGTGTGGGGTAACGGGCTCGGGAGCGGGCTTCTTGGTCGTGTTGATGGTGCTGTTGCGATGACGAAGATTTACGTTGCTTTCCTCCGGGGTTGGCTCGACGACTGTAGCAGGAGCGGAAGCAACCGGGACCTCTCCCGTCACGCCCGAAGCACCATACTCCTCCTTTCTCCCCAGCCGATACGCCCGAAACTTCTTAGTCTTGGACCGCTTCTTGATCAGCTTGTGGGTATCCAGGTGGTACAGCATCCCGGTCTCTTCCACAACGATCGAGTGCTGCGATGGCGGACCATCGAACCAGCGCAGCTTGACCGAGCGCACAACCTCCCAGGCCGATCCCGCCGGGGGAGACGGCTTGGGCGGCTCCCCTGCCGGGGACCAGTCCGACGGTGACAGTGTCTGCGTGAAATGCCGTACCTCCACCGTGACGCCCGCGTCGGGGCACAACACCGGCACGCCGAGCCTGGAGTCTACTCGTGCCGTGCCCATTACCTCGCCGATTCCCCCCTGCGGAAACTGCCAGACCGAGCCGTGTTCGTAGTCCCCCTCCCACTCGCCTCCGCGACGTGACAGATCGATGCGACTCTGTGCACATGACATGGGGTTGGCCCCAAACACAGACCGCAGCAGCGTCAGCCCAAACGACACGTCCATCTTTGACCCGCCCGCGTGCTCAAACCGGAACCGCACGTCCTTGTCCAGCTCCCACGTGACCGGCAGAACAATCGACACCTTGACGTGCGCGAGGCGCTCGCGATCGATCGCCTTTTCAAACTCGAGCCAGCTCGGGTGGAAGCGGAACGGCATGACCTCCGAAAAGACCGGGTAGAAGGGCAACGGGGCCCGGAGCAGCGGCGAGTTGAACAGCCGCTCGGCGTGTGCCACGGTGCCCACCCCGGGCGAGTCGAGGAGGACGTGCTTGCCCTGAGCAAGAGACCTCACCGTCCACTCAAAGGCATAATGCACGCCGCACGAGACCAAGACGGCGTCGATATGGGGGTCCGCGAGTAGGTCTAGCAGTGTCAGCGTATCAGCCCGTATCCTCTCGCGAAATGTAATACGACACAAGCAGCTCCAAGCGCACCTTGATAGATGGTGTATGTCTTGGGAATACTATACCGCTTGCTCCACTCTTTGCAGTTAAGCCAGCTATGTGACGCAATTGCCGTAACGACGACATACGGGTTGTGCTCCGCCGGTTTAATGAGGATCGTATATCTGCGTCGCGAAAGGGGGGAAATTGTTAGCCCAACGGTCTCGGTTCTATCTCGGCTCATTTCTTGAGTCCGGGTTCTCGAGGGAAAGCATGAAGGGAAGAAAGAAAGGGCCAGAAACGCACGCAGAATCAGAAGCCCCCAAGATCCCGAACCGCAGCGCGCCCTCCTTTTTCGCAGGTTTCTCCGGCGGCATCACCCAGAAGCGGACAGCCCGCCGGTACTGATCGTGCATGAGATCTTTGGTAGTCCTTGTTGAGGAAGCCATGGTGTTGATGGTTTCTGGCTCTGGCTCGTGGGAATTCTGGAATGTAGCCGAAGAGAGAGGGGAAAAGGGGGGGGTGTGGGAGAAGAGGTCGCAGGTTTCTGTGGTTGGTGCTTGAGCTATAAAAATGAGGGCTAGTGACGTCGTCAGAGGATAATGTGCTGTTTTAAGGGATGCAAAAAGATGACGATAGCATTATAGGGTGGTCGGATACATACATTAGCAGTTGGATAGTTCGGGAAGTGTGCTGATAACACACCAAGGTCAGAGCTATGAGGGCGGCCCGTGCAATTCACCATCGGACCTTCCGCATGGCGATGTACTTTAGGTATGAAGTAAACGGCAAGAGCGAGGGGCTATCAGCGTATAAGATCCCAGTGCGAAGACAGAGAGCACGCGGCCCCGCCTTCAGTCAACAAGGTGTTTTTCATTAGCCTAACATACAACTATACACATGCAGAAAGCATACTATAGTCGATCCATGGGCACATACACGCCCCGAACCACCGAGACGTCACGGACCGCGGCACAAGGAGGCCAGAGGGCAGCTTCCGTTGCCCCTTTCTGAGTCCGCCCGCCTGCCTGAGTGGCTATCCATACAATACTCTCGACATGTCCCATCTCCTTTCAGATCCCAGATGGACCCACCACCATTTGTTAACCCACAGCCACGCCAACCCGCTAATTTTCAACGTATGCAATACGCATCATGCCTCGCAGCCCTATTTCCCACCGTGTCCACCGCTAACAAGCGTGATCTCATGCTCTTCCTGTCCTGCTCGCCCACACCGGGCAACCAGCCAAAGCGAAGATGAAAAGGGAATAAGGAACTGGTATGGCTAGTGACCAAAAAGCAAAAAAAGGCAGAAATGTGAAACACATAAAACGCCAAGCTCGACCACGCGCCGTAAAACACCGGCTCCAGGGAGCCCAAATGATGCGTTCAAAAGATATGTACTCGCTTTGCTCGTGATCGACTAGCCCGGGCCATACCCACTCAGCAGGACTAGCGATTGTTGGTGGCCACAGGTAGCCAGAATAGGAAGGGAGGTGAGTATATATACAACCCAGCCGTAGCCGGTATTGCGGCAGGACGCCAACTGATACTTGATTCTATTGCTTCGAGTTCCAAGAAGGGGGTCATGACAACAGACGGGTGGGTGCAAAGATAGCAGCGATGTTGTTTGGTAGCGAATCTTCTTAGTATCGCGGCACGCGCCTTAGCTGGGAAAGGAGGGAATCGAGTTGTGTCCAGTTATCGTTATTCTCCGCGAATTTACGGTGCTTGCGGGATACGATGTGCTGTGTCACGTTATTTAGTGAATAATTCCTTCAAGCAGGCTAAGAGGGTAACCCCAAACGTACCTCGTCAAAATCCGCAAACTTATCCTGGCAGTTCTCACAATACCCCGGCTTCGGGTCGCGCTTCGGCCGCGGCTGCGAGACCGGGACACTGGCGGTCCGCCGCAACTTCTCCCTCTGTCTCGACATGCCCTCCTCGTCAACCGGGCCCAACCTCCGCTGCGATGTCTGGCTGATGCTGGCAGATCGGACGCAAGCGTTGCTATCATGGCTCATCTCGGCCAAACGACGGGAGCTGAGATCCTGCGAGAGCGCGGGATTGCTGGCCTTTTGCAGAACGACCTTGCGTTGGAGACCGTGAATTTCCTTGCTGGTGCCGGCCTTGGCGCCTAACACGCCCCCTGTAGTGGATGAGATCATCTGGGACCGGATCGCCGACGTGATGTTGGAAGCCTGGAGGCCGGATGCCACCGGCTCACCCGCTAGAAACCGGCCCGCCTTCGCATGGCTAATGAATGCGTTTTGAGAGCGAAAGTCGAAAGAAGGGGGGTTCGAGACCTTGGCCCTATCCAGCGGCTCGGCGGTACGAGAGCTCGTAGTACCTCGGTTGTGGCCGTCTTCCATTTCCGTCAGGGTACGCTTTCCAGTTGTTGCTTTCGACGGAATCTCGCTAGCTCTGGGCTTTGGCATGACTTGCTCGGCTTGCTTTTCAGCAGCCGCTCTAGCAGCCTTTGCCTTGGCCCGGGCCCGGGCCCTGGCCGCCTCTAGCTCACGATCTTCCTTCTCTGGCGCGTCGCAGCTCTCTTCATAAATAAAGGGGCAGCGACCCTGTGATGCGACACGGAATTGCGGCCACTCTTGGTCCTTTGGCTCGCTAGCTTTGGGGTACTCCCTGACCATAATAGGCTTCGTCCTCTCTTCGACGTCATACACATAGATGTAGACGCCCTTGAACGAGTGCAGCTCCTTGTTCGACACGGCGGCATTGACGCGTTCCTCCTGCAGAAGTTTCGCTAGATTGGCTGTCGGCTCAGCAGGCTGTTTGTTTGTGCTTTGCGTGCTTGCCCGGCCTTCTGTCTTGGTGCACGGGTCCGACTTCAATGCAATCTCCAGAATTTTCACCAGCTTCTCCAGAGACCAAATCTTTTTCCCCATGTCCCGGGCACGGTCCAGAATATCGGTGCTTCGCATCTTGGGACGCCGGAGCGGGTCGTTCGGGTTCAAGGCCGAGGGCTTTCGGCCGGATAGTGAGTCGTACGTCAACCGCCTCCGGGTAACATCCACGGGCCGGTTCAAGAGAGCAGGGTCAATCGTCTTGGGTTGTTCGCTATCCCCCTGGCCATTAAGGACTCGCTCGCGTTCCTGTCTCGACTTGTCAGGTGGGATCGGCCGGGTGGTGACGATGTGAGTGATGTCGATGGAGAAAAATTTCTCCTCGCGCTGGGGGGGAATAGTACGTTAGCTGACATGTGTACACTCGCAGGCGCCTGTGATAGCTTATGGTAGCTTAGAAAAGCTCGTAGGAAAAATACATACGGCATGCAGACGGGCAACCTGCTTTGCGAGCCTGGCCCGCGTGTCGTCTGGGACGCTTTCGAAGTAGAACACCATCTTGGGGAACCGGGCACGAATCTGGGTGTACCACGTCCGCAAGTTCGCCTGCTCCTCTTCGTCTGCCTCCTCAGGGTATATCGTAGCGGCTGTCGACTCCTTCTGCGTTGCCGCGGGGTTTGCTGTCGCCCGTGTAGCGGTCCTATGAACAACAGTCCGGGTCGTCCTGACGCGCGACGGCGACGCGACGCCACGCTCGACCATCTGGCGTTTTGCGGGCGGAGGCTGACCGTATACATCCTCCCTCGCCGCATCCGCGTGGGAACGGGACTTTTTGATGCCATTGGCAATAGCCGCGGCTCTCATGGGCGAATTGGCCACATTGGGATTGGTGGTAGAGAGCGGAACTCTCCTCGTCGACATGGCCGAGAACGGTGGAGGTGAACTCGGCGATAGAAATATTAGTACCCCACGAATGTCCCGTCAACATGCCACACCCGTGTTGTTTTGGGCGGGTAGAAAAGGGTGCGGGCTGCGGTGGTGGGATTTGACGGGCGAGTGGCTTCTCGACAGGAAATGGAGGAAACCAGTGAGCAGGGGAGGGGCTGGTGTTTGGGAACTGTGGGTGTGGGTTCCAGGTTGCTGGGGTGGGCTGGTAACAAGCAACCGAGCACACGCGACGTGCAGCACACCCAGAACGCGTCTGCTGCGGGCTAAGGTTCCCGCGCTACGCACAGCGAATGGGAGAAGGGAGGAAAAAAGAGATCGGGGCCGACGGCACAGCGAGAATGGCCAATGGCTTAAGACAAGCACCAAGGGCCAGAATTCCACACAGGAGAGCGTCGACGAGGCGGAGGTGTGTCGGTGGGTGGCTACTCCTTGGTCCAGTCCCAGAGCAGTCCAAGTTCGGGAAGCACTGTTTAGGAGCAAGTGCGGGTCGCGAAATCGACAAAAGGCAGAAGAAAAAATGTGGCCCGAGCTTCCGTGAGCTAAGCCAGCTTGGAGGGGAACACAACAAACGGGGGCCCCACAGACGCGGCTGCCAGTCAAGCGACGCTGTCGCTCACAGCAACGCCCTCTGCAAATCCCAGTACCAGCTGGCAACTGCTGACAGCGCCTTCCCATGCAAGGGAAACCTGGAAAGGAATACTATGTGCATGGAAGGCAGGAGGAAACCGAGTCTAAGATAGAAAACGCACTGGCTTCCATTTTCTCACAGGTTGTAAAAACAGGTGAAATACGGATACACAAGACCACAGTTTAAGGCCTCGTCCTCCACCTTCAGCCTTCCAAGTTCCAAACCATGTGCGAGTTGCAGGCAAGACGCTGTCTGTCTAGCTGCTGTGGGGCAATGATAGGCGCGCCAAGAGCTTGAACTTCAAATTCAGAAACCCGTTTTTGTCGTCACTGCAATTCACTTACAGCCACATCCACATCTGAATTCCGCCCAAAATGAGGTCTCTCAGAGCCGCATTTCGGCAAATACATAAGCCACTGCAGGCTTTGGCAAGCCCAACATTACCAAGGAGAATATTATCAAGCCGCGGCTTTGCTACGTCAATTCCGGCCGCTGAGCTGGATTTCGGGCAGCCTGTTCATGAAACACACCCTCACCTTCTCCAGGCTGGTGAAAGTGAGATTACTCGTCTGCCTTCGTATGTCGAATTCTCACACTGATAATTTACAGTAACACCTGGTATTACGGCTCAGGAGTATGCCGATCGCCGTGCCAAACTTGCCTTCAGTTTACCTGAAGGCGGCGTGGCCGTCCTGCCCTCGGCTGAGACAAAATACCGTTCTGGTGCCGTCTTCTACTCCTTCCGTCAAGAATCCAACTTTCTCTACCTCACCGGGTTTTCGGAACCTCAGTCCCTTGCCGTAATTCGGAAAACGGGACCTTCTCTCGGCGACTACACCTTCCACCTCTTTTGCCGTCCTAAAGATGCCCTAGCCGAGCAGTGGGCCGGGCCTTGGAGTGGCCTGCGTGCCGCGGAGGACGTTTTCAACGCCGATGAGGCGGCCGATATTAACAGTCTCGCCGTGCTCCTCCCTCCACTCCTCCGCTCCGCCAACCGCATTTACACCGACGCACCGCTGTCTTCCACCTCCGAGCTCTCCTCACCGCTTTCCTTGCCTTCCATCATCCGCGCCCTCCCTACTACACCCTCCACGGCCCCATTAAGCCCCCTTGTCAACGCCCTCCGCGCTATCAAATCACCCGCCGAAGTCGAGGTCATGCGTCACACTGGCCGCGTCTCTGGGCGCGCCATCACCGCCGCTATGAGCCGCCCTTGGTCCACCGAACCCGACCTGCACAACTTCCTCGCTCACGCCTTCACCAACGACAACTGCACGGGCCCAGCCTATGTCCCCGTCATCGCCGGCGGCCGCCGCGGCCGCATGATCCACTACACCCACAACACCGCCCGCCTCCGCGGCGACGAGATGATCCTCGTTGACGCCGGCGCCGAGTACGGCTGGTACATCACCGACATCACGCGCGTGTGGCCGGCGAGCGGCCGCTTCACCCAACCACAACGTGATCTGTACGCCGCCGTGCTGGCCGTCCAACGTAAAGGTGTCGCCCTCTGCACGGCGCGCGCGGGGTTGTCGCTGGACGAAGTACACCGCGTGACGGAGTCGGCGCTGCAGGAGGAGCTCACCCAGCTCGGGTTCGATTTCGCCAGTGGCAGCCTTCTCCGTAGCAGGGGCGACCTCATGAGCACTCTCTTCCCGCACCACGTCGGGCACTATGTCGGCCTGGATGTGCACGATGTGCCCGGGTACCCGCGCTCGGTGCCGATGAAGCCGGGCCACTGCGTGACGATCGAGCCGGGCGTGTATGTCCCCGACGACGAGAGGTTCCCGAAGCACTTCCGCGGGCTGGCGGTGCGGATCGAGGATAGTGTGTGTGTGGGCGAGGAGGATCCGTTGGTGTTGACCCCTGAGGCGGTGAAGGAGTTGGATGATATCGAGGCGCTGCGGTGGGGTTCGAAACCGACAGAATCCCCCTTGTAAGGGAGGTATGTATCTATAGTACCACTGCATAGCAATCATGTTGCATTCACAATATCTCTGTGGTCGCCATCTGCACTTTGTTACACTCGTTGAACCGAGAAGGATGCACGCCACTGAATACTATTTAAGGTTTGAGCAGTGGTGCAAGTTACCATAACTCCCAACAACTAATCCTCAACCCCTAGCTTGGGTTTGAGGCTGAAAACCAATATTCTAAAAAAAAAAAAAAAAGCAGGAAACGATGCCGGGCTGTCCCGGTTATCAGAACTAGGAATCGAAACCGATTGCTGTAAATACCGGACAGAATTTTGTACCCAACGATATCTAATCGCCTGAAAAAGAAGCGCAATAAAGGCACCAAGAGTCGAAGAGGTCAACAAAACCCCCTCGGATCAAACAACACCCTACTACACGTCGTCGATGACGTCGCGGCGGTCTGCTGCTGCGCCACCGAACTCAGCAACTGCTCAACCACCTGCAGTCGCCGTACGAGTTCGCGCTGGTCCTCCACAAGATCCTTGTTTCGACGTTCGAGGTCGCGGATGTACTCCGTCGCTTTGGTTAAGACCATGCTCTATGGGAAGGAGAAGGACCGCCTATTAGTTACGGTTTTGGTGGGAGGTAGGGGCTGGTTTATTAGACTGGGATAGAGAGAGTGCGGAAGGGGAGAAGGGGGACACGCACTTTGCTGATTTTGGGGGGGTTGCCCGGGTGTGTTTCCTCGTCATCGTCGCCATCTTTGTCTTGGGATACCCGTAGTGCGGGAACCGCGTTTTGTAACTCTAGGATCCTGTCTTTTAAGTTGGTTCGGTATTTTCGCTCAATATTGTTATGCGCAGCTCGGTCGGCCGCTTTGGTTTCTTCTTTTCCTCCCTTTTTGTCCAGCCTCCTTTGACTTCTACTACTAGGGATGTTGGGTGGTGCTGAATAAGACTGCAATAGGGCCGGACGTAATAGGGGCGTGGACTTCAAACTCTGTCTGATTTCTGGCTCTTCTGATGCGCCGAATACCACAGGGGTGGTCTCACTGGTTCCGTGGAAATCGATGTGAACGTTAGATCCAATCCCATCTGGGCCCCGTCCTTGGTTGGTAGTAGTGGTGGCCAACCCGCCCTTTCCCTCTTCGTTCAAGGGTGGGCTACGAGAGACAGTCGGCTCTGGGTGCCGCCCGGGCTGTGGGCGCTCCCAGCTAAGCGGCGTCGAGTACAACCCCTCACGAAGGGGTACTTCTAGAGGCGGTTCCATATCGATATCGGCAAGCTGCTCGCGGAGGTTGATGGACGATGAACCTTGAACATCAGATGGTGCGTTTCTAGTCACGATGTTATCGGTAGATTCCCGGGTTTCCGTGACGGATGTTGGACGCACTATCCTGGCGAAACATTAGCCAAATGGGGATGGCTAAAAGAGGACACTGCCATGAATGTTGCTGTTTTTGGTTACGTACTGCTCCATGATGGGGGCAGCACCCTTTTCTTCCACCGGCGGTGGTGATTGGGAGTGAGGCTTGGATTTATCGGGAAGACCATCGTCATTGTCAAAGTCCATCCAGTATTCAATCGTATCAAGTGCGGTGGTTGTTTCCAAGCTCAACCTAGAACGTTTCCTGTCGTGTCCCTCTCTGCGTCTGGTATGAGGTGACAGAATCTGCCGAGACTGGAGCCGTTGAATAGAAGGTGTTTGTGAAGAACCGCCAGAGGGCATGGCGCTAAATCCTAAGGTATGAGGTAGTTCCGTGGTTGGGTTAAGAGACAGGGTGGTGAAAGCTGCTGATGGCGGGTGAGTAAGAGGGGTTGTGCCGGGCTCCGGCTCAGTCGCCCCCCATATTGAAGGAGATTGTATGGGGCTATTGTTGAGAAAAGATTGGCCAAAGAGGTGGGCGGGCTGGAAGAGTCAGCTAAACAACGGTATACCCGAAGGGAAAGGCAGGAATACTGGATTATTGGAGATGATAAACTCCTCGCCGTGTCTGTGATGGTATGAATCCATTCCCCTTTTTGAGACCCGCCAGATGGGGCGGGCGGTTGGGTGAATAATGGACAAATGTCTCGGGAGTTGAGTGTAGGGCGTTGCGTCAACACTTCAGGTTAACTGTGGGTGGCACGGCCTACCCTACTAGGTGTCCGGCCAGGGTAAGGCTGTGCTTATGTGGCATAAACTAAACGGGAGCGGAATGATAGCACAGGCCGGGCTAGGAGTGACGGCCTTTGAAGGTGAGACGAACGTGAGATGTCGTTGAAAGCAGCCGTCCCTTTGTGATGGTAAGGGTCGCTGTTATGTGGGTATAATGAGGCTGTAGCGGAATGGTAACGTGGAGAGGGTCGCGGCGGGTATTCAATGTGTCACGAGGTGTCGGTATAAACGGCCGGGGGCCGACAACTCTGGGTGTGTGGACGGATGGTTGTCGGTCTGAGTGAGCTAGGGCGAATAGCGGTGCGCGATGTTATGATGTGTCTTGGCCGGGGACTTGTGGGCTGGGAACTCCAGCGAGGAAAGGGAACGGTTTGAGAAGAGGATCGTGATCTCTGCGGGGGACCGTGGGATATGCTACGGTAATTGACTGTGGTCGAGTATCGTGTCGCTACTTATGGGCATGAGCCGGAATTTCGGAGCGATACGGGATGAAGGAAGAAAGAAAAGACGAGCGGGTGTTCTTGTGGGCTGACAGGGTCGAGTAGCTCCCGGCTGTCGAGCCACAAACAATTGAACACCCGACTCGAAGGATTACGAGAAACCGAGTGGCCTGAGAAAAAGTTGAATGGTATCCGGGGAGTGGCACCATTTCTTTTCGCTTCCCTGGAGCAATGGCCATTCCACGGCCCGATGCCCGACGGATCGAGATTTGGGACGAGGACCCTTCTCTTTCAGAGCTCTATCCATGAACCACCTCCCATTCCGGGTACCTCTAAGTACCTTTACCAATTCACAGAAGCTTGTGGACGACCAGCCTGGGCTGGTCGAGCTATTTCTTGGATGTAAAATCTCCTTCAAAGGAATGCCCGTCTCGCGGTCTTCCTCACAAGGAGAGTTGGCATTCCCAATCCGCGCGCCGCGGCCCTCGGGGCACACATGACACCGATTTTGTGGCGATGGGGGACAAGTGACAAGTCTGAAGACTGAGCCAACTCACGGTATTTTCAGGATCCTCCGATATTCCTTCTCGATGATTGCTTGTGTCTCCAGAGGCCAATCAAATTCCGCAGTTTTGACGCACAGCGTTCAAACTGGGCCCATTTCTTTCCAAAATCATGCCACTTTTTGTCCGTGAGTGCCATGACGGGAAAGAGTTTCATGTGCCGAGACGGAAAGTGGCTGGTGAATCGCTGCTGGTTGGCTCACCTTGCCGATGAATGGATCTACTGTGGCTGTCAGCCTCACTTGGCCGGTCTGGAACAATGACGCTTTGGCGGTTCAACGGCCGCCGTTTGCAGACCCACAGTTGCCGAGCCACGGAAAGTGAATGGATACTATGTAGTGTAGTCATTCGATGATGGGGGTTTTGGATCAACTCTTTTCCTGAAGGATGTTTGTCATGATAGCGATCAACGCTGAACCGTATTCTTCCATGCCCGGAGAATGGCAAATGGGATGGAAGGATCTCCGTTCAGGTCGCATCGTCTTAACCCTAACCCTCAAAATACCGCGGAGGTGGGGGCCCTGCGAGGTGATTTGAGGCACTCACTGAAGCTCACTCCAGCTCACTTGAACGTCAACAACACCTCTCATTCTCATCCTCACCATCCGGCGAAAGCGTAGGAACACGGAACCTTTTTTCTCCGCTTTCCTTGACATAGCTGCTCACACGCCAACACACTCAAAATTATCACCACTAAAAAGCTCAATCGTTGAACCCCTAGGACCTCGACGCCGAGGCTCAATTTCAAAATGGCCTCCCTCACGCCCGACAGCACCAATGACCCATCCAACAACGCGCCCGCGTCGCCCGCCCTCTCCGGCCGCGACTCCCCCGACCTGCCCCTCACCATGACAGCATCAACCGTGCTCCTAACCCTCCCGCGCGACGCGACAGCAGCGCTCGCAGCGGCAGGCGCTTTCCCCCAGGAGAAAGTGGTGGTGCGGTTCAAGCCGGTGGGCGGGTCGGCCCCGCCGATCAAGCGGGATCTGGTCAAAGTCGCGAGCGCACACAAGTTTGAGTCGGTCGTGGCGTACTTGCGGCGGACGTTGCGTGTTGCGGAGACGGACAGCGTGTTTCTGTATGTGAACAACACGTTCGCGCCGGCGCTGGATGAGGTAGTGGGGAACTTATGGAGGGTAGGTCTTGTCTCATTGCCGCCTTGTCATGAATTGCGTTGGGTTGTACTAATGAGTGTTGCAGTGCTTCAAGGATTCGAGTGATCATCTCAACGTCTCCTATTCCATCACGCCGGCGTTTGGGTGAGGAGACTAAGCAGGGCTATTTCGATGCCGAATGTCCAATCGCTGGCTTGAGTTGATTGCTACAGAAGTCTACTACTACCGATACATGATATCCGCTGAATATGCTATAAAATGCCGCCTACGCCAACTTGCTTCGCCATGACAACGCTGAACCCAAAGATGCGCCTAAGGAAAACAGAATACAACAACTACAGCCCAGGCAATCACACACTCTCAGCCACCTCGGCGAATCCCTCAAGTTCCTTTTGAGGCATATCGTAGGTATGCTCAGGGGCCGGGTACTGTCGACTTCTCACCTCGTCCCGATACGTCTCGATGGCCCGGAAGCTCTCTGCCCAGACGTTACCGTACTGTTTGGCGAACTTAGGAATGCGCCTACCGGGAGGGAAGTTGCCCGTCATGTCGACCTGGACCAGCACCTGTCCGGAGCAACCGTTGCCGGCGCCTATCCCAATGGTTGGGATCGACAACCTCTTGGTAATAAGCGTGGCTACCTCCGAGGGAACCGCTTCGATGACAAGCGCAAAACAACCAGCTTTTTCGAGAGCGAGGGCGTCCTCGAGAATCTTAGTCGCGCTGGCTGTGGTTTTGCCCTGAACCCGGAAGCCCCCTAGCATATCCCGCCGCTGAGGGGTCAGGCCGACGTGCCCAAGGACGGGTATACCAGCACTAACGATTTTCTCGATCGCCGGCGCCATCTCTTTGCCGCCCTCCAACTTGACTGCCTGCATGCGGCCTTCCTTCTTGAAGCGGATAGCGGTTTCAAGTGCTTGGGCAGGTGCAATCTCATATGACCCCATGGGAAGGTCGCCGATCTGGAAGACGGAACGAAAAGAACTTGGTTGGCAACCGAAACAGAGAGGTACCACAAACTAGAGGGAAAGGGACATACCGTGAAGGCGGACTTGGTAGCGCGTGCTACCGACCGACAATGCAACAACATCTCCTCAACCAAGACTTCGCTCGTATCAGTCATCCCGAGGGCCACCATGGCCAGGCTGTCACCAACCAAGATGACGTCTACCTGGGCGGCGTCGGCGACGTGGGCGCTGGGGAAGTCGTGAGCCGTGATGACGGTGATGGGGTTACCCTGCTTGTGCATCTTTTTGAGCATCGGTAACGTGACGGGGGTTCTGGGGTTGGCCGGGGCCGAGCCCATGGGCGAGTGGGAGCTCCATCTGGTTTGGGCGGGCCATGCCGGTGTTGTTGGCGGGATTTTTGTTGTGGCAAGAGGTGGTGGTGTTGGGGAAATGGATAGGAGACGGGATACGGCTGCGAGATGAGAGGGCCGCGTGCCCCTTGGCAGCGACCGCGTTACTACCGGTAGTGACATGGGTAACTGAGGTCCTTGATACTACTTATAATACTCTTGTCCCAGAGTATGTGGTGCTGGATGCACAGCAAGAGATGTGCAAAGGGTTATAGGAAGAAAAAAGCCCGAGAAAAAAATTTCAAAATTTTGGGTGTGACAGAGTGAGTTCCTTGCGTTTGCAAGAGAGGAAATGGAAGAGGCCCATCGGCTGGCGGGTTTTGGCGAGTCTTATTTACCAGGGCATGATGGTTTTTGCTGCGTACAATTGAGTATCTGGGTCTGGAGTTGTGAGTCGCGGGTGTGGTGGGTTCGGCTGACCGGGAGTCTCAAGCCCCACCACGCCGGATGGGGCTAAGTTGATTGGGTGGGTTTCCTTTCATGGGGAAGGCTTGACTAGGGGTACCGAGGCACAATTGATTCGGACTTGCTCTTCACAACGGCGTTAGAAGGTCTCTAGGAAGGCGCCGAAGGTTCTCAACTCAGATAAGACACAAATTGGAGAGAGAACAGATTCGGAGACAAGGGTGGCATATCGTCTGATCTTCGATCCGCAAGGCTGGGCTCCGTTCAGCCCATCTGATGCTGAGCGAGGGAGCAGGGCGAGAGCTGAGTGATTGGCTTGCCCCGCCATGCATCCCGCACTGCAAAAAAGGCGCGTGACTTGCAACCATAAAGGACGTGAAGGTTAGCCGTCCCTGAGTTACCAGGCATGGGTGCCCGAGGTTTGCTCCCTTGCGCTGTTTAACAAGTAAGGACTCTTGGTGATGTTCGGGAGCATATTAGTATTCCGTACGATTCGAGCTCCGGGTTCAGGAAATTGTAGTCTCCTTTGAGTGGTTTCCGTATCCTCCTCTAGACAAGTCCGACTATCTCTTAATAAGCGGTGAGCTGAACCACAATAGCGAGTTTCAACTTTTGTCGTTCGGACATAGGGCCCTTGTGGAATAAAGTGTGTCGGCAGACCCCTGCAAATCCGTGACATTGCGTCACCGCAGCACCCGTCGATTAAGTCATCATTCTCGAGATAACTTGGCGGTTCGGTCTTCCAGGCAACCAAAAAAACCGAGGTCTCACTTGCTAACAATGAGGAGAACACCAGTTTCAAATGATCGGGTGCTCTCTTTTTTCGGGCTGCAAGTCAACGCCGGTGGTTTCCGCTTGTTCGGTTTCAGCTTGAAGGCGGGTTAACGGTGGTCCCCAGTCGAGTGGGTGAGGGTGGATCTTGCCACTGAGTGTGCCGGTGACAGCAGCAGCGCTTCTTTGTTGCCCAAACAGCTGGGAGCTGCAGATTCCCATTCGCTTGTGGCCATCTTCGAGGCCCGACCCGTTTTTTGATGTTCCGCAGCATCAACTATTCGTTTCCCGCGTTCTCCCTTGAAACTTCGCAGTTTTAAGGCACAAACGCAACGGGGACACAAAGCTGCCTACCGGTTTGGGGAAACGGCGCCTGAGTCAACTGACTAACCCCTCATTGAGATCGCTGTTCTGTGTCTGGGTGCCACTAATTGCCAGCACCTCACTTTCAACCCCCAAGGTTCCCCACCCCCACCTCTTTGACCTCACGCCTTCAGTCCCGTCAACTTAAGCTCGTCTCCGCCACCTCCCGTTGGAAGCCGCGCTTTCATTCCTTTGGCCAGTCCCACTCTCCATCATTACGATTACTCACCGATTTTGACCTTCACCTTCCCTTGGCCAACTTATTTCGCCTTCAAGCGTACTTTTTAACCCAAACAACCTCGAGGGAACCCAACCGGAAGCCGCCCAAAATGGCATCTCCACGCCGCCGCATCGAGACAGACGTAAGTTGAACTTCAGCGTACCCGGTGCTGGAGTCTCCGCGTACTTTATGCTACAGGTTAAGCTTGGGACGGATGGCTCACATGCGAAACTCTAGGTCATGAAAATGTACGCTTTCCTTGCACAGGCAGACCGCTCCCAGAGGGCGAGCCACCGCTCAGCTTATCTTGTTGGGGGTGTGTGATGTGGATGCGGTACTGATATGTAGTACAGGCTTATGAGTGACTACGAAGTGACTCTTGTCAACGACAATAGTGCGTCTCTCATCTACCTTTTTCTTGCCGCTAGATCTAGGGTTGCTGCCCAACGGCTTTCTATCTGGGGTCGTAGCTAACCGATGTTTTCACTTCTAGTGTAAGCATATCTCCGAACCGCAGCACCGAACATCCCGAGATTCCCTTGCCCACCCGACGAGGGCCCGGATACTAATTTACGGCACCGATAATACAGGCAAGAGTTTTTTGTCAAGTTCAAAGGGCCCACAGAAAGTCAGTAACATGTTCTCCTGCTCGCCGGTTGATAGTTTTAAGGCTTAGACTTACCTTGTACATCTACGCAGCTCCCTTCGAAGGCGGAATCTGGAAGGTGCACGTCGAATTGCCAGACCAGTACCCGTATAAGTCCCCAAGTATTGGGTTCGTGAACCGGATCTTCCACCCGAATATCGACGAACTGTAAGTTGGATACCAAGAGAAGGATGGGCAGCGCAGTCAAGAGAGAGGAAAGAAGAAAAGGAAACGATGGTTAACATTCTTCCTACAACAACCAGCTCTGGGTCAGTCTGCTTGGATGTGATCAACCAGACTTGGTCCCCGATGTACGACATGATCAACATCTTCGAAGTCTTCCTTCCGCAGCTGCTCCGCTACCCGAACCCGGCCGACCCGCTCAACGGCGAAGCCGCTGCCCTGTTGCTTCGCGATGCACCGACCTATAACAACAAAGTCAAGGGTAAGACGTTCCCCTTGGTCTTCTCGGGCTCCCATTGCCCTAGGGCCCTTCTAGGCTTCTTCAGAGAAGGAAATAAGGGAGGGAATGGGATTGCTAACATGCACGGCGAATTGCACAGAGTATGTCACACGGTACGCGACCAAGACTGCGGCGGACGAGGCCGGTGCGGAAAGCGAAGACGACGACGATCTCTCCTCGGTGGGTAGCTACAACGACGAGGACGACGAAGAGCCAGCGGGACAGATGGATGACGTATGATGGACGGCGTGTTGTGGAGAGGGGGGGAGGGGGGTGGGTAGTCATGGGTCCGTTGGTTTCCGGTACGGCCTCCTTTTCAGAATGGAGAGGTTAGCGAAAGAGGGGGGGGTGGGCCCCGGTTTTGCCTTTGCTTTGCTCTTGTTTTCGATTTTGGGTCTTGCGTTTTCTAGACTTTTTACACCTGACTGGGAGGAGTTGTATATGGCTGGATGGAAGGGTGTGCTTTCTGGCTGCTTTTTCTTGCTTTTTCCCCCGTACCGGCAGCCACCATTCTATAATGAACGCAGCAGCTCCGGTATCCAAGCGGGATGGATGGCTTCTGGCGCGAATGGGAGTTGTAATTCACTCTTCTAGGCTGGGTTAGTTTTTAACTGAACATATCTTTGCTCAAACACAGAGCGGGGCGTTGCTTCACTGTAACTATTCCGCAGCAGAAGCCGAGTGTAACTGTTCGTCGTAGACTGTGTAGCCGTATTGGTATCCATCTAAAGTATCCTAGGGGTATCATATTCGTTTCCCAACCGTATGGTATATGCCATAAACCATCATATAAGCCACCCAGCGGCTAATCCGAGTCCGAGCCATAATCTACCAAAGACGTGGAGCTAGCCACCTGCTCTGATGCACCCTTTTCTTTCGGTACATCCCCGTTCCCCCTTAATTTCAACGAGCTGCCCTGGCTTTCTTCCGGCACATCCTTCTCATTCTCCTCACCTTCACGTCCTACTTCCTCTACAGGCCGCTTCCGCTTGATCCCCGGCAGCCGGGCCGGCCGACCTTTTGGCGTGCCGTTACCTTTTGTACCGAAATCGAGGAATGGATCGCGTGTCGCGCGGGTGTTGCTGACGATTTCCGACACGAGGTTCTCGCGGGTGCGAGCAGCTGCGAGTTCGGATTTGAGTTTCTTTTTCGCTGGGACCGTTGCGGTTGTCCTGGTGGGTTTGGGTTTGTTGCTAGCGTTTGTGGTGAGTTGTTCTTCTCGTTTCGGCGGGCTATTATGTGATGATGATGATGGTGCAAAGAGCGGTTTCGCCAACGCCCTGCCCACACTGACATCTTTCTCAACATCCACCTCCCCAAAATCAACCAGCCTCGCCCGTTTCGCATCCTCCTCCGCTTCCGGCAACAACTCAATCCCCAACCCCATCCGCTCCGTCAACGCCTCCGTCCTAACCGCCTCCTCCTCCCTCGCATGCCGCCCGACACGAAACGCCTTCCGCAACCGCTGATTCAGCGCATACGGATCCTCCCACTGCCTCTCCGCAGCCTCCTGCAGCTCCTCAATCCGCTGTGTCGCACCCACCAACTTCTCCCGATCAGCAATCGTCCTCTCCAATTTCCCAAACGCCCCCGCCCGCTGCTCCGCCCTCTCCCGCTCCGTCACAATCGGCGCAACCGACGACAACGACGCCACCAACGAATCATCACCCTTCCCCTCCCCACCATAATCCCTCCTCCTCGCCCCAGACACAACCACAAACTCGGCATTCTTCGGATCCGTCCTCATCTCCACCACCCCACCACACGCCGCATGACGCAACGTAAACCCCCACACCGGCGTCGAGTAATACTCCCCCACCCGGCGCTTCTCAGCGTTAAACCGCACACCTTGGCCGATGAGTGTCGGTTGCGGGCAATGGGCACACCACACGGCAAAGGGCATCTCGAAGCGCACGATCAGGATGCCGTGGGAGGCGAGGCGCGATGCGCGTGAGCCGAGTGCGTGGGGCTTGGAGTGTAGGCGGTTGCCGGAGGTGTGCGTGCCGTGCGCGTCCGGCGGGAGGTACCGCCCCATGTTGAAGCCTTGCATTTTTGATGGGAGGTTGGCGCACCCCGAGGGGAGGCCGCTGCTTAGGTATGGAAGGGTTTGGGGGGCTTTGGAGGGTCGTTCGTCGGGGTGAGGCTTGCGCCGACGTTTGTTGTTGAGGGGTCGGTTCTTGGGATCGCGCGTGGGTATTGGATGGGGTGTTCGTTTGTCGGGGGGAGTTAGGCGTTGCGATATCCGCTCGGCGATGTTGTGAAACGGAGGTGATGATTGTTGGAAGAGCTCGGTCAAATTTAAAGCGAGTCTAGTGGGGCAAGTTTGGTTAAGTGTATAACCCTAACCCTGAAGACCAGAACCATCTGGTTGACCCTAACCCTAACTTGTTCTCCCATATTCCCTGAGGTGTTCTTACCTCCAACTGGGCTCCGGCTGTACCTCTTTAATTCCCTACTCACGAGCCAGCAGCTAGCGGGGTCTAATGGTATGACTCGAACCCTTCATGATTTGCGGCGATCTCAGGACATTAGTCCCAGACGCCTGGACGCCGTTCGCTCGGTGTCACAGGCAAAGCTCGAAAAAGATATTGTGAAGGACTCACGCAAGCAGTACCTGCACTAAGCGTAAAAGAATTGGATTCTTACAAAGCACATAGACATACATCACACAGTCCCCTTCCGCCTCCGAATCTCAATCTTCGTCTGCACCGGCGGTATAGCATTCACCCCCAGCCACATCGACTTGGGCTTCTCCGCCAGCGGCTTGACCTCATAGTTCTGCAGGAAATACGCCAGAATCATCTTGAGCTCGTGTGCTACGAAAAACCGTCCGGGGCTGTCAATTTCGCGAATGGTTAGTTAATAATTAGCACACACGCCACTATTTCGTATCACACCCGAACTCAAGAGCCTCGTAATACTAGCGGGGATAGGTAACTCACCATGCGTGCCGACCATGGCTAAAAGGCAGGTACTCCGGGCTGGTCGTGACCATACCAAGTCGTTTAATCCGCAACCCTTCCTCACGATCCGCCCCCTTTTCACCTGCTGCTGCTGCTGTTGTTGCTGCCGACCGCGCCTCATACCTTTCCTTCTCCCGCGAAAAGCGCCACGCATCGTACCGCTCCGGTTCCTCATACAGTGTCGGATCGGTGTGTGTCCCGCCCAGATCCAGCATCAGCGATGCCCCGTAGGGCGCGTGCCAGCCCTCAGCCGGGTTGGTCACGCCCTCGGGCGCCACCACCTTGCGGTGCGTGAGCGAGCGGGCGATAGGGCTGATGCGCATGCTCTCTTTGATGGCGCTGTCGGTGCGGGTGAGACGGGCGAGGCTTTGTTTTGACCAGGCGCCGTTTTCTTCGGCGAACACACGGGCGGTTTCTCCGCGGATGGTATCGAGGTAGTTGAGGGATGGGTCGGAGGAGAGGAGGTCGAGGAAGAGGTTGAAACCGGTTAGGACGGTGGTGTGGATGGCGGCGAATTCGACGGAGAGGATGCTCTTGGAGAGGAGGTCTGCGGTGAGCTGGTTGGCGAACCCCTCTGTTTGGGCCTGGCGGATCAGCCAGGTGATCATGTCCTCTGGCGGTCGCCAGTCTTTGTGCGCCGGGTCGTTGCTGGTCATGTCGTGGATGCGCTGCGTGATCAGGGGTTCGGCAAGGAGGTGAGTCTTGCGCCAGTGCCATCGATTCGCGAGGACTAGAAGTGGGCCGATAAGGGGCTGGAGGACGCGCGGGAACAGGTCCAACAGGATGCTGTTGCGAACCACGTCGTCGGCAAAGGCGACCTGGGCGCTGAGGAACTCCTGGTTGCGACACAACGGCGCGCCAACGATAATCCGGCTGGTGACCCGCGGGACGATGCCCAGCCAAACCTCCCACAAGTTCAGCGACTTCCAATTCTCCGTGTCCTTCCCTAGAACGGCGTCCAGCGCGCCGTGGACTTCCTCTTGGACGCCGGGAATGAGACCGGTGATATTGCGCGCCAGATGTTTATGGATCGTCTGGATAGGAAAATGGTCGTCGATACCCAAGAATTGGTAGTCGTTGCGCAGGACATCCTGGTGCGCTTCCTTGGCCGACAGGACGCGGTCAGGAAGCTCCAGCATCCATGCTGTCTGGGATCGAGGGACAACGATCTCGTGCGGGCGGCTTGGTGCGGACGGGACGACGAAGGCGCGCTGGTCTTTGGAGTACTGGGGACGGGTCGAGGTCAGCTTGAGCGCTTCTTATAGAGATACGCCATAATGGAATTGTGGGCGATTAACACACCTTCTTGTAGCCTTCGGCTACCCAGTCGTTGTACCGCGTCACAAAGAAGAACCAGTTCTGGAGCGTCCCCAACAAGCCACGGCCACACCCAGCCCGCGGAAGGGAGTCGGCATAGCGCGGTTTCCATGTGAAGTCGACGATGAAAGAGCTGATGGTGAGGACGACAACAGCTGCAACAATCCGCCCCAGAGTCAGCGACTCAAGAAGCTGCGCGCTAATCCCGGTGGCCATCTTCAGTCTCTACGGCGGGGTGTAGTTCTCGGATTCGATCGGGAGGCGTCGAGTCCCGTCGTCTGATCTGCTGGCGTGTCTCGTCTTTCAATGCCAATGCCTTAGGGCGGCCAGCAACCTTCGGAATGGAGTTGGGTCGGCGGAAACATGACGATTTGTTTTTCCAGGGGCTTGTCAGAACTGGCGGGTGAGATACCTACTTGAAACCAGAGCTCGAGCTGACATGCAGGGCTGTCGTAACTGACTAAGGATGGAGGTGAGAGTTGGGGACAATATGCAGGGGGAGAACGGTGCAGAGGCCCTATTTTGTGGGGCTATGGGCCCCTGACGTCGAAGACCGGGCGCCTGGACCGCCACGCCTAGGCCCTCTAACCACCTTGTCTTTTGCTGGCGATTGTCGATCAGTCACGATGATTTCCCAAGTTGTTGATATTCACCTTTCTGTTGACAAGTCCGGTGTTGAGTCGGGGACATCGTTTCACTTAGAATGAAGATGAACTAAAACTCGGAGCGGAATAATTCTAGAGAAATAGTTCTGCAATCACTGCGGAAAAGGGACGCCTAAGGATCTTTTGGGGGGGGAAAGGACTGTCTGGAAGAGGCTATTTTCCAAGTGTTACTGGCAATGTGACTGAAATTTATAAAAGAGAGCAAGGGATTCCCCATGGTCGTCGTTCAGGTCGTTGAGATGAGGCTGTGAAACTTGTTCAGTCATGTTTTACCGAAACACTTCCTGTGGGTCACCTGCTGCCTATTCCGGGGAGCGCCTTCCTCTGTTAGTCTACAACTTTTTCCCTTCAACATCTTCATTCAAAAGACTAATTGGAGAAACAATGTCTACCTTTAATGGCCTTGTGGCCGAGTTTCCCGATATCAGAGGTACGAAGTGTCCTCGCTCCGTGTTTGGTGGGAAATGGTAGGGCAGAGGAAGAGGAAACTTGATCTCAGGGGTTAACTCTTCAACAGTTGACTTTTTCCGTTCTCATCCTGATCTCCGTCCCCCTTTGGCATGTTTCCTGAGCCACATTCATAGCGATCATCTTGCCGGGCTAGAGAGCTTGCGATCCCCATTGTAGGTCTTACCCCTATGTGAAAGGATATTGGCAGGAGCTTCTAACACGCCCCCAAAGTGTTTATTGCTCTGCTGCTACGAAGCAAATGCTCCTGCGGCTTGAGAGATATCCATGTCGGATCAACTATGCTACCGGTATCTTAGAGGCTCGGGTTCAAAGATATCGGCATCTTCGCAATCTCCTGGTAGGCAAACCTTTCGCGCTTAGTATTTACTGAGGCCAAGGCTCACCCTCGCAGAAATCCATACCCCTAGCTACCCCCACCGTTCTCGAACTTGAACCTGGGAACCATCTCCAGGTCACGCTCTTTGACGCCAACCATTGCCCAGGCGCCGTCATGTTCTGTGAGCAGCCGTCATCCAAGTCACAAGCTATTTCCCGCGTTTGTTAACAGTTTCTGGGAAGTATTCGAGGGTCGGGGGAAAGCCGTCCTGTATACAGGGGACATGAGAAGTGAGCCGTGGTTCGTCAATGCCATCGCGAGATCGCCGCATCTCATCGAGTATTCGTCTGGCCTGAAGACACTGGACACGATCTACCTTGATACATCGTTCACTGAGAATGTCGCCTTTCCGACTAAGGCGGAGGGTATCAGCGAGTTGCTTCGGAAAGTGTCTAGGTATCCCGACGACACGGTGTTTCATTTCCAGGCTTGGACATATGGGTACGAGTTCTTCAATAAATCTAGCGGTGCTACATATCCTAACGCGTGGTTTTAGGTACGAAGACGTTTTGTTGGCACTCACTAGGTTTCTGAAATCCAAGGTGCGCGCCCTCTATCAGTGGTGGCTGTTGTGATTTAACCTAGAATTTATAGATCCACGTCGACGAATACAAAATGTCGATATTTCGGTCCCTTGTAACTACCCATTTTGACGACAAGTCCGCACCCCTTAACCACCTCGCCCCTGAAGCGCCCGGCTTGGTGGGATTTATGTGTGGCAACGCTCACCACTCCGGTTGCCTCACCCGGGACGAATCCGTCCGGCTCCACAGCTGCGAGAAGGGGGCTTACTGCACTACCATAAAGAACTCCCCAGTTGTATGGATCCGCCCCATTATCACCCATCTTCCAGACGGCCATGATGTCGCTGAGGTGGGGGTAGGGGGAGGGGCAGATGATTTAGAGAGGGAAGCGGAACTGGACCATCTTTCCCCGGACGATGTTACGTCGATTATGAATGCGTAAGTGTACTACGAACCTCGTAGTGTGCGGATAGACACTAACATAATCACAGGCTTGGTAATATTGATGGGATATCTGACGACATGAGGGAGTCACTGGGCCAGTTCCTCCACAGTGTCATTGCGAATGGCCGAAACATTCCGCTTGACATGGAGAGAAATGCATTTGGAGAGAACAACAAAGCGGACCTGGCGAGCGGCCTTCGGTCCATTGTCGAGAAGCTCCGTACGCGTGGTCAAGGAGCACCGACGGAAAGCCTGAGAGAGGATCTCCCCAGCGTTGTCACATTCCCGTATTCTCGCCACTCGTCGTACCCTGAGCTCCGCCACTTTGCCGAGACTTTTAAGCCGAGGGATGTTTGGCCGTGTACCGTTGACGAGCCTCGGTGGATACGAGAAGGTGTGTCTATCTCTAGCTCTAAGGAGGGTTGGATGGACGAGGTAACGAAGCTAACACTGGGGATCAAGGAATCACAATCGAGAGTCTTTTCTCCGAGTGTTGTTCAGGCGATACATTCCGGCATGATGAGTACATGAAAGAGCGGTACAGACACTCCGCCGACGTTATCCTTCTAAATGCCGAAAGCCAAATCACAATTTCGTCCGCTACGGCCTCTCAGCTTTCCTCTATCGTCGAGTACAGACCAAAAGTGTACGAGGTGCCGCTCTCTGTTCTGGACTCTAACATTCCGCCTCAAGCAGCTGGTAGTCCCGGACTTGACTCCCAGGTTGCTAGAGCCGAAGAGGGACTGTCGCAAAACGCTGCAGGCAATGGAGAATCGAGCTGCGCTGTGCTTGGTGACTCGCAAATGTCTGGAGTATCGGATTGGGCGTTTGAGACCCGTTTACAGGCCTTCCAGGCGGCGCTCAGTAATGCTCGAGGGCATGGTGGTGGTGAGATTAGACTGATGTCCACGACGGACAACCATTCGACTCTGGATGTTGAATTGGGGGGTGACTGAGTTTGGTAACGCAGTCCTCGGTAGTGACTCGTCTCTAGGTTGAGAGGTTGATCATCACCACTCCCGCATAAACTGCCGGGTCCCCGCAATAACACCCAACACGGACCTCGGATCTCTCTGCTCTGGAAGTTACATTCCCCCGTTCAAGACACAATTATTCCACAAATCCGCCGCCATTCCCGCTCGCCAAGACCGAGCGAGTTTGGGTCGAACACACCATCCTCGAGCATCAACGGGCCGTAGCGGGGTTATTAAGAGGTAGCTTCCTCTACTTGAACCTAGTGACCCTCGAGAGCTTTTTTTCAGGGAATTTCTCCAATGTGCTGACTTAAAATGTCGACATTTTAGCCAGCGATGGGCACAATCGCTCCGGGCTGTTTGAGGCTAAATGGAACGATCCTTGAACGACCTGCGGGGAATCATGTTGAACGAACGCGAGTTGCGAGGTTGGATACTACCTTGAGATGGACAAGAGCAATATAACCATATCGATCTCCTTGATGCGGGGATGGACGCATCCGCGATTTGTTTCTTCCCAACAACTGGGTTCACGTGTCAACGTTGAGCCGGGCCGGGCCGATACAGTATCCTCACGATGCGGCTAATAAACTCGAAGATGATTCCCGCCTTCACGGTTCTCCTCGCATCATGGCTCTCCCTTGCCCTTGCATTCGCAATCGACGTCCCAAATCTCGGCGGAGTGGCCCGCCGTGCTGACTCCGACCTGGCCGGGTATCTAGGCGTGTTCTTTCTCGGGGCCGATCCCTATGTCTACTTCTACCTCAGCGAGGGTAACGACCCGCTGGCTTTCAACGCATTGAATGGTGGCTCGCCGATTATCCGACCGACAAAAGGGACTGGGGGTGTTCGAGACCCTACTATTATCCCTGCGGGTGGAGAGGAGGCGGGCAAGAAGTGGTACATTATTGGCACCGATTTGGATATTGGGAAGGTGGGTTAATCATCATTGCTGGAGGGGATATCGTTACGTTCGAACGGCACCTGACACGCGGTAGACCTCGTGGGACGCGGCACAGCGGACTGGATCGCGGGGGATCTATGTGTGGGAGAGCACCGACCTGATCAACTGGGAACAAGAGCGGCTTGTGGTTGTGGAAGACGAGACGGCCGGCATGGTCTGGGCTCCGGAGGCGATCTGGGATCCTGAGCAAGGTCAATACCTGGTCTACTGGGCATCCAAATTTGTAAGAGCCCATAATTCTACTCTACTCCCTAGAACCGCACAACTCACCATCACCACAGTACCTAACCTCAGACCCCAACCACACCGGCTCCCCCTCCAACACCCGCATCCGCTACGCCTACACGGCCGACTTCACCACCTTCACCACCCCACAAACCCTCATCGACAAATCCCCCACCGACATCATCGACCTCACCATCCTCCCAGTCCCCGACGACGACGACACCTCCAACACCACCACCTCCTCCTTCCTCCGCTTCATGAAAGACGAAACTCTCAAAACCGTCTTCGTCGAGGTCTCCTCCACGGGCCTCTTCGGCACCTGGACCCGTCCCGGCGGCGACTCAGCCATCATCCAGTCCAACGTCGAAGGCCCCGCGGCCTGCTGGGATAATACCGAGCCCGGCAAGGCGCATTTGCTATTGGACTTTTACGGCGGGGATGGATACCGGCCGTTTGAGAGCACAGACCCGGGGCGGAATGATGTTAACGCGTGGACAGACAGTGAGCGCGGGGCGTTTCCCAGCGATCTGAGACATGGGAGTGTGTTGCCGGTTGGGAAGGGGGCGTATGAGGCGTTGAGGGCGCAGTGGGGGTCTTAGAGGGTTTGTTTACCGATGAAGAGAAGAAAAGTAAAACAAAACGGGAGGGGTTGTTCGGGACGGGATATCATCAGCCTTCACACCCCCTTTCCCTCCAAGCTAAACATCTACCGAGATACCAAAAGTTCACCAAACCTCCAAATTCCCAGTTCCCAATATCGCTGTCTAGACTAGACGAGACCAGACCAAACGAACGAACACACACATGCCAAGACCCTCCCGAATCACTCCCTTCCTCCCGAGACATTTCCCCATCACCATTCCGAGACATTCAGCATACTAGTGAAGCCACCATACGAATACTCCATCCACACCCCACGAATTAGACCGCCTAACCTCCTCCACCACCGATGCATCAAACCGTCCCAGCTAAAACCGTGCTCATCGTCTCTCAGGTCGTTTGATCGTTTGTAACCCCCCCCCCTTCTCCCCGTCACGTCCTGGTGTTAGGCTAGGTAAGATGTGATGATGAGATCTGTCGGTTGGGTGAGGGAATGGACACTGCGTAAACCCGGAAACATGCTGGAGAGATGGATGGATGGATGGTACTCTGTACTGTACTGTACCTGTACCCGCACTACACGCACGGCATATCACATCCCATCCATCCATCCATCCATCCATCCATCCACCCCGCCGCCGCTTCCCAGCCGGAACTGGATCCCGGTCCGGGTCGGTTTAGTTTCGTTTGTTGTGTCCCGAGTGGATAGGATAGGATAGGATAGATAGGCCAACGTTAGCGTAGGTAGGTCTGGGAAGGGAAGTCCGTTGAGGGAGGGCGAGCGAGCGAGCGAGCGGGGAACGAGAACCTGTTGGTCCCGTATTTGCCTGCCTGCCCGCCTACCTGCCTGCTAGCAGTGAAGTTTGAGAGAGTGATCCAGACGACTGACTGACTGGGACAGGCGGTTCATAGTGGGACCCCCTCTGCCTCAACACATCATCACCTGCCGCCCGGTCTAGAAACATTTGTTTGGTGACTTTTCGTGTTTCGGGGGTTGGAAGTGGGCAGCGGGACTACCACTCGGTGGGTGGTGGTTGGATCTGTTAGTCTCAAAGTTGGTGACACCATGGGAGTCGCCATGGGCAGGAGGGAGTGAGACCAAGTTACCTAGGCAAAACAACGGGGCCCCTCGCTTCGCCCAACGACAACAAGCTCGTGCTATCCAGAACCTCTCCCCATTGGGACTATACACCTTTGCACACATCAATAACAAGCCCAGACTCATGCTTATTACTAACAATAAGAATAAGAATAAGAATATGGTAGGTAGGTAGGTAGGTAGTAGGGAGCTAGCTAGCTAGACGTCCAGCAGCCGAAGCAGGGGAAGTAGTAATACCAATCCCAACCGCAACAGCAACAGCAACCACAACAGCGTACACCAACGCAAAAAAGACAAATAGCCACACCACCTATTTGCACAATCCGTCCCGTCCATCCCAATTTGTTGATCAGTTCCAACCTGGTCCAAACCCGTCCTGTCGAAATCCAGTCCGTCCCAGTCCCGTCCCTCCCGCCCGGTAGTATGTCCTATCCAATCTGTCCAGTCTGTCCAGTCTGCCCAGGCCCAGTCCAACCCGTAACAAAACAAGACAAGACATAGCAAAAGATAACCCAACAAAATCCAAGGGGGCTGAATATCACTGCGAGTGAGTACACTCTATATCCTACCTCCTCCACTTACTTGCCCCTGCAGCTGTACAGTGTTCCGCCCCAGTACCGAGATATCACAACCCAAGTCCGCGGACCAGTAACTAGCTCGGAAAAGACAAAAGCCAAAAAAGAAAAAGGGATATCTGGTAAAATAGACAAAGCAAATACCAAAAAAAAAAAAAAAAAAAAAAAAAAAAGAGGGGAATTTGTTTCGTCTGCGCAGACAAGCAAAGTTGACCGGCCCATAATATCACACGCAACCGCACCGGTAACCGTGCCCATAAGCAGCAAAAACCAGCATCTGTACCCATCCTGATGATCACCGAAGCCACACTGGGAATCACAAATCCTCCCTTATTCCTACCTCTTTCTCCTTCCAGGTCCAAATCAGTCTTCCATATCAAGCCACACCGCCACGTACAGAAACACATTACACCACAATCCACAGAAGAAACACGACGTCTCCTCTCTCAACCCTGCAGCGAGATTCCACCCTCCCAACTCTTATAGAACCCCCCCAACCTTTTTATTCGCCCCATCCTCGAGACACCGGCCGAAAACACCAGCCACGACACCTACGACCTCTCCTCCAAATCCAGCCCTACAACCCCCAACCCCAACCCCGCTCCTGCATGGCCCCCATGCCCACCATGATGACCGACCCCATGAGCACCATGTGCATGTCCATACCCACCGCCACCACCGCCACCACCTCCACCGCCATGCATCGAAACACCCCCATGATACGAGGTAGGTGAAGAGGACACCCCCGCGGCAAACATCGCCGCAGCCGCGGCGGCCGCGGCACTACCACCATGGTATGGCGATGACGACGGGATATACCCACCTGCACTAGTGGGACTCCTTCTACTGCTACCGCCCACGCTACCAACACCGCCCGCGCTCGTGACCCCCCCAACGGTAGGCGAATGCGGGTTCCCCTGCAGATGCCCGTGGCTCGTATCTAACCGTGGAATCGACGCGTACAGCCCCGCTGCGGTAGAGGACGCCGTGGTGGTGGAGGTCAGGGGCATAGGCAGACTGGTCACGGATGTTGGCCCACCTCCGCCGTGGCCGAGGACGCCCGGTGGTTGCGGCTGTGGCGGTAGAAGCGGGTAAGTTGCGCTGGTGGGGGTGGACGTGGCTGTTGCTGTCGTTGGTGTGGTAGAGATCCCCCCGGCCAAGGGGTAGATGGAGCCGAGGGCAGAGGTGTTGTCGGGGACGGTGCGTGGGCCGGCAGCGTGGTGAGGCCCATGTGGGTGTGGGTGGTGCGCGTGGTGGTGGTGCGAGGCATACGAGTGATGGTAGCCGTCGTCGTAGGCGCCCCCGCCGAGTGAAGGATGCGGGCTATCGGGAGATGATCCGTCCAGACGTGCGCGTTTGTGCGGTTTTTGATCATCGTACGCAGCATACCCATACGCGGCAGAAGCGTACTCACCAGCGCGCATTTGCGGAGACTCTGAGTAGTAACTGCGGGAACGGTCGATCGGGGACGGGTCGTGAAGGGAGCTGAGACGGCGAAGATGATGCGGAGACTGGGCTTGGGCGTGCCCGTTGTGTCCGTTGTGCCCAAGATCGTGGCCGCCCCCGTCGTGCGGAAGATACCCGTGTATCCCCGCGCCCTGCGCCGCGCGGATCGACTCGGTCTGGCTGATGGTGCGTTTCTTCGTCGAGACCGTCCGCGAGTCCTTGCGCAGCCGCAGCCGCACGCCCTGGTCACTGAAGGAGCGCGTCAAAAATGTCGATTCGGCGAGCCCGGGAAATGTCTTGGTCGCGTAAACCACAAACGGGTCTGAAACGGTGCGCGACAGCAGCCAGCACTCCTTCTCCGCCAGCCTCAGCTCGTACAGAATAAACGCCAGGCGGTATGTGCCCACCCTCCGCACCGACAGGTCGCCAAATACAAAGAAGCCGCCTTGGGTGTTGTCCGTGTCCTTGAGGCTATACAGCGATGACACCAGCGTGCCCGTCAGATCGCTCTCCTTGGGGCCTGTCGGCTCCTCCTGGTCCTCGTCTCCCTTCCGGATCAGCCGGGCAGTGAGAATGAGGTACGGGTTCTGGAGGAAGGTACGCGCGGGGTCTTTTCGGGTGTTGACCGCGAGCTGCACAATGGGTGGCGGGTCGATCGGTTTCCGCTCTGTGCTCGTGTTAGCCGCGTCTGCACCGCACTAGGATGTATTCATGACTGCCTAACGGTCGTTACCTTTCCCCTTCCCAATGGCGACGCATGCATACTTCGGCTGCTGTCGTACCACCAGCTCGAAGTCGCCTTGCCCTAACGTGGACATCATGGTGCAAGTGCCCTGACTGAGGTAGCAGGGGAGTGAGGCGGCTTGTTGTTTGTTGTCTTCTTCTTTGCGTCGTGAATGAGCACAAACGCGGGGATCCGTCTGGAGAACCGTTGGGTCAGTAAGTATGGGGGCGGCGGAGGATGGTATAAGCTCGGAGGCGATGGATGATGAGTGCTGTGGTGTACTGTATGTATGAGAGGGGTGGGGGACAGAAGGAGTGGGCTGTCCCTCGTGGAGGGGCGTGGGTCTAATGGGCACCGACCAGAGTAAGCAGCAGCAGAGTGTGCTGCAGGTGCGTTCTTGGTGTGTGTGCGTGGTGCGAAGCTTGCCCGCGTATTGGCGCTGCTGCAGCTAGTTCGACAGTAGTGGACGAAGTAAGAAGTTCACCACACTCTCTCGCACAGAGAGGATTCGATCGGTCCCTAAGGGTGGGGCCTTCCGAGAGTTATGAGAGAGAAAGCCGGATCGAGAACCCAGGTCCCGAAGTGGGTGTCGAGGGGGCCGGTGCAGGCTGCGCCGTGGGAGGAGAGCCGGGGAGGGGGGGGTCCTGTTGCCACTGCTCCGACCTCCCGATGCTGGGGATTGGACCTCGGAGTCTTGCCACGCCTAGTCCTTCGCCTGCTTCTTCTCCTCCGTATCGTTTTCTCTCGTGCTCACACTTCCCGTTTTTTTTTCTCTCCGGGCGCTCTGTTGGGGGTAATGTCGTGCCTCACTCGAGTACTAGTTGAAGGTCTAAAGTTAAAATCCGGCCAAGGCAGTCGGTCTCTGGTTGTTTGTTGTCCACAACATAAAGTTTGGTAGCCAAGTATCAGGTATTCCTTGCGGTTTGGTGGGCGCGATTGACTTTTGAATGGTCACCCCGGAGGAAGAAGAAAAAAGACGGGCCTGTCTGCAAGGGGAGGAGAGGAGGGAGGGGCCAGGCTAAGGCGGAGGGTCAGGGGTAGGCCGAGCAGGGAGAGGTGAGTGGCGTGAGTTCACCACTTGCAGCTCAGCAAAGATTGTTGTTGGAAGACGGAAGCAAGTCCAGTTGTAAATCCCGGAGTGAGGGACAGCCCAAACGAGTAATGGCAATATGCCGTCTCTCATGCGTGGGAGTTTGTTGGCCGTCTACGAATGTCTGAGGAGCGAGCGTGCTGTGCGCCTAGCCGTGAAGACGTTGAGGGGGAGGAGAGAAAAGGGCGGCCCGGTGACAGGGAAAGCTTCATCCGGGAGTCCTGGAACTGATCTTCTTCGCCCTTCATAGCAGAGGGTGGCCGGAGCACAGCAGTGTGGCCAATATGGGACGGAAGAATAAGCGGAGGAGTCAGGGCGCTGGAGAGGTCGATCAGATATAGCTCTCCCGGTCTGCTAAGTTGCATTGGAACCCAGAGTTGCAGCAATTGCAGCAGTTGCAGCAGCAGAAGGCCAGAACGGGCGACAAGGAGCTCCGGGAATGCTACCCAGTCGAATGCCGTTTCTCCAATTCTCCCTGCGCATCCTAGGAGACGTCAATAATCGAACCACTCGTGAGTGATACGGATAGTTATTAGTGTACGGAGGAGACTGGACACTCGACATTGGATGGAGCCTGTGATGGCCCGCGGGGACGAGAGGCCCTTCGACCCTCGCGGCCAGGTGAATGACCTTGCTGGATGGATAGTTACAGGGCCGACAGGGTCACCCTCCTCGGAACACTCCCCGAAGGGACTCCACGGTTCGCGCTTGACGTCCTCCCAGGACTCCATGGGTCCCTCTTCACCCATGAATCCATGATGCATCCCAGATGGTCGATGGCCCGCGATCGCCCAGGCCTGCCAGGTCTTGCCAGGCAAGGAGGGGAGGAGGGGAGCTTGGGGACGGACTTCGCGAACTCGCAGATTCCCTGGTGGGCCGTTTGGACTTTCTCTTTTGCGCGAACCCTGTCTGTCATGAATACCCCACTGTCTCCAGGGGTCGTCATGTTCGCCACGGGAGCTCGACGGCAGAGCAGTGAAGCAGTCAAGCATCACGCCGTCATTGCTGGGAAAGAGAACAGGTTGCATGGGGAGTAAGGTGTGCGAGTAGAAAGAACAAGGGCGGGGGCGTGGTGCCAGCGCCCGGCTGACGGACGGGAAGCTCTTGGCAGGCGTTTGCGGTCCTGGGAATCTCGTTTCTGTCCCCGGCAAGGATGAGACGAGACGGCCGTCTTCCCCATCTCCTCAAGATGATCATCTCTCTGTCGGAGCTTCTGGAACCTCTGGAACACACCGCGGTTTCTTGGAGAACGCTCCCGTCTTATAACTGCAGTAAGTGAGCCTTCACAGCGCCCCCGCACTGTGTCCTTTTCTACCCGAGCCTACGCCTAATTCCCAAGAGAACTGGGTGTCCGACGCTCCCGAGCCTCCGTCCACAACTTCTCTTCGTGGTGTTGTGCAAGGCAGGTACCCGGTCCAGTGCCAAGATGGCAATGCCCTTCTGGATAAATGTGCCGGAAGTCGGCCAACAGCGGAGGCGGACCCGTTGCATCCACCGGCCGTCACTTGTCCTTGCTGAACCTGGATTAGCGCCTGGTAATGCTCCGAGTGACCAGGTACCTTGCAACAGGGATGGGGTTTCCCGCACCCCCTCGCAGACACCTTGTCCCCTTCATGCTCTGTCCTCCCCTTCACTCGTCGGTTCACGGAGAACGGCCCTTGAGGAGGAGGACAGCATGTTTCCAGTTGCCGGGACTGAGGTCGCATTCAGGCCGCTGTGCGTGCCCTGCCGGTGTGGTTTGTTCCGATCGGAAGGGAGTCAAGATTGACCGTTGCGGTTCCTGCTGTCGGTGTCGACTGGTGTGGCTAATGTTCACGATGCTGAGATCTGTCTCTGCAGCCCTTCCCCGCCTTGTCATCTGGATTCTGGGCCTGGTCCGCCAGTTTCGACTCGCCCCCCACGTTCTACGGGGAACACGATAATGTGCTCATCCTCCATATCCCTTCTGCTTTGCCCCCCACCTTCCCTCCCACGCAAGCTTGCGAGCGGCCAGACAAGGCTCAGAAGCGTGTGGCAGCCCTCAGCGCACCCCAGCCCGTCAGCAGCTCGCAGGTGGGCATCGGGCGTCGTGGGCTGGCTGGTCTTGTCGAAATCGAATGGCAGACTCAGCATTGAGCCAGGCCAGCTGTCCGACGATTCCGTTCCGAGCTTGCGACCGTCTGTGCGTTGCATACGAACAGGACATGCATTAATGCAGGCGTCGACTCCTAGCCTTTTCGAGCCTTGGAGCAAGGCCCTTTCCGCCTCTTTTCGGTCGAAGCGGCTCTTGAAGCTGTCAACCACACCCTGTTCAGACCCCATTCGCCCGGCCGTTTGGATGCGACCCTGTTGGATGCCCTTCCTGCTTGCAGCTTTGGTAGACCCCTTGTCCCGGGTTCGGTTAATTCACGAGGCTCGCCCGAAGAAATGCATCTTTCCCACGCGATCGAGCCATGGCAGGTCGGAAAATTGACTCTTCGCGGGGCAAACCACACAGGGGAGAGCAAGCGAAGGGGGTCGTCCTTGAAACTTCAGGGCCGGCAACAACGTCATGTGCTAGCATGTTTGCGGATCCCAAAGGACCAGAACCCTCTCGCACATCACGGTCCATCTCGCCGTTGGACAAAAGTTGTCCTCGTACATCGAGTAGCTGACGTTCGTCGTCTTCGATACCAGGAGTAATGATGCCGCCTTTTGGCATGCTTCGAAGGTATTCGCCAGCTCATGCACGGAGGGCTGGCGTAGCATGACAATCGACACGTATGTTATTAGTGTCGCTACGAATGCCAAAGGAGGGCCAGTCTGGCCAGTTTCGAGTCGTTTCCTGCCGGAGCCACCCAGATATTAATTGGCTCTGTGCCGTCTCGGAGCAAATGCACTTAGAAACCACTGAAACGAGACTTGATGATGGAATCATCTGTCATGGCGACCATCAACGAACGAAGCAGGGAGCAGGATTCGACAAGTTCGGGGGGCGTTTGGGCGGGCAGGTGGGTGTCGTTCGGCACGCATCGAGAGTCGGGTCATTTCACTGATTGGCACTTTCGAACCTCGAGAGAACCTTCGAAAAGAGGTCAAAGCGACGGGGAGGCCGTGCAAGCGTCTTGAGAGCTGCTAGAGCACAGGGGTCGAGACCAGGGATTAGGCTTGATGCAGTGGACCCCTGCCACACCCACGGCACGCCCCACACATCCATCCCAGAACTTGATCCAAGGTGGCCCATTGCTGCGATCGTCGTAGTCTTGGGAGTGCACTGTGTAGTCTCGTAATGGTTTTGGCGCGGCTGTCTGAGGTGGATGTGCTTTAGTATCGAGCGTTCGGAGCTAAGGGAGTCGGGCATCCCACCTTTTGGAGGACCATCAAAATGGTAACGTCAGTGCCGATGCCGATTCACCGCGGCGTTTCGAAGCGGCCAAAGGCCCGGTTGGGTGGTGGGGGCACAAAAGGTGAGCAAAGCCGTTGTGACCCTAGAGAGTGGGGAAAACGTAGGTTTGTGAGGTCCATCTCCTAACCTCAATTTTCCAAATCTTGGTTGGCCATGTGCCAAACGGGCGGAAAGGGGATCCGCCGCTGGTGCCGTATGAGCATGCGGAGCAAGATCGCCAATGACGGCACCTCATCAAACCGGGAGTGGACAGCCGTGGCTTATGAGAATGTCAACCTCGCTGCCGTCGATAAAAGCTGCTGCGGAGTTCACGGAGCCGTGAATGTCAATTCAGCTAGGCATCTTCCCTCCAATTATTATCTGTCAAATACTCGAAGAAAGCATAGGCTACTCCGGCGTGGTCATGCGCCGCTGGTTGATTGAGGGTAAGGCAAGGCTTGACCAAAGCAATGTCCCGTGCCGTGCGTATAATCCTTCGGCGCCCGGCGATTCGGCCAATTCGATCCTCGTGTGAGATTTAAAGGTGGCGGGCAAGGCGGGGAACCGCAAGACTTCCGGATGCGCAAAACGTTGGATAGAATGAAAGGTGAGAAGAGATGGGCCATGCCTGGTTGTTGAGCGGGTGGAGAAGCTCTTTCGGGAAATTCAAGGAAGGTCCAGACGAACAGGACGGCAGCCCCGCCAATTGGAGGAGCTGATCGTGTGGGGAACGGCTTCAAATCGCAACATGCTATCCCAATAAGGAAAGCACGCCTCGATCTGAATCTCCCGTTCTCGGCAAAGAAAGCAGCCGGGAAGCAGCATGTCATCTGATATCCCCGCTTGCTCCTTCCACCACTGCCTACTTTCAAACCTCCCCTCGGCAGTGTCGATGCAGCGAGCCTCGACTCCAATACAAAGTTCGACAAAACTAGCAATGCTATGAAGTAACTACTTAAGCTGGGTCGAGATCCGTCCGCACCTTGGGCGGGTGGTGGTTAATGGGTTCCAGTCGGGCAAAGACGGCCACTTCACGATTAACAAATGGCCAATTTGAGACCGAAATTATTGGCGGCCATTGACGACTCGTTTTCGGTCCTTGAAAACAACAATCAGCTTTCTGACAACGCGGAAAGTGTTCAGGGTCCTTTGGTCCAAGGTAACGGGGAATTACCAAGGGGCTCATATTCGCAAAAGAGGTGTGTGCAGCAAGCTGAGCTGCGAGGTCAACAACCATCTCTAGCTTTTCCTGGCCAGACCTCTCAACGGCTGCGTGTCTCGCCTCGTCCCGTCCGGTACCACAATTACCAGCGGTAGGACTTCCACAAGGTAACCTGGTTGGGTGTCTCCCGCCAACTTTGGGTCAAGTTGGTTGGTAGTATACACGCTGGCTTGCCGCTCACAGCTGGCAGCAAACACCTCAGCCATATGGGGAAGCTAGCAAAATAAGCCCTTGGGTTGAGTAACCCCTCCTCCTCCCCCAGCTTCCACGGTGTTTTCGCGATGCAGCGCTCTGGTTTCATCTGATGCAATCCGTCTCATAGCAGCAGAGACGCCTGCCGAGCTAGAGTCGCAGGACCGTGAGGAGATACAGGGCACAGGCTGATCAGCAAGACAAGGCGGTGACGAGGGGCAGATCAGTTCTCCTTGTCTGTGCATTACTTATCGTAATCCATTCCTTTCTTGTGTTCGTAGGAGTTACGTTGTATACCTAGTTACCGCACATCAGAATCGCCCGGTCTGAAACCAGGAATTTACCAGATTTGCGCGCGAAGGTGGTGTTAGGCTATCAAATCCCCGCGAGAGGGGGCTGATGGTCAAGGCTATTCGGACTACTAATCACTTACCCCCCAAGCTCGTCAGCACAATGGTCGAAATCATAGGCCCCGTCTTCGTCACTCCGCCGGCTCATCTGCTCTCTCCGCCCATAAAGGACCAATTGTCGACCTGGGACACCAACCACAACATAGGCAGATACCGGGCGCAGGTCTCACCGTCTCCTAGCTCCTCTCTATATACTTAGCAATCGCGAAGGTCGTGCGGCCAGGGCCTAGGCTTTGATCTCTGCTCAGCATTCAGAACCCCGGATTTGTGAGCGCCGTTCATCCGAAGCCGCTGGTTTAATTTCATGTTTTTGGGCGGTGCGGCCGCTCAGATGATACCGATGTCTCGGCTCGACGATCAAAACCCGTCTACACTAGAAGGACTTAAGTCCAACGTTTGACTCCTGGTCTAAAGCCCTGAGCCCCAGTTTTCTACTCCTAGCGGAAATCAAGTTTCGAAGCTCTGCTGCCATCACCCTAAGCAAAATCAACATGAGTTTTACTTTTCTCATAACTCTTGTTTCTCCCTTCACACCCTTAGATTTTCACTTCATACAGCATCCGGCGTGGTTCAAGCAATGAGAGACAAACCCTTGGGCTCTCAGGCTTCCAGTCCAAGTAACCTCCAGCCATTCGGGTCGAGCCTCGGGGATTGCATGATTTAGAATTCGAGACCAGCTCCATGCCAGGACCAGACAACAACGGGCGACACTATGTGCGCGGCTTCTACCAGGTACCCCTTGTCTTACGAAGCACCCATCGTCGTTCCGTAATTTTGCTATCGAGGCACGAAACACTGCGGTCCCGCGCGGCATGAGCAAAGGCGCGGGGTTGGATAAATTCAGCGAACCGGGGAAATACCTCGCGGAACTGCCTCATCCTGCCGTTTCATCGGCCCAGCTTGTAAAGTCAGCACAGGCGTTGGACGCCATATTATACCTTGCCGTTACGGGAGGGAAATGTGTGTCCCGGCTGGCCGCCCTTGGCCCTGGGCGCCCTCAATGCTTGCGCCACGCAGGTGATAACCACAGGGTGATCGGGGCCTTGCAGTTCAATATAAATTAATATCGAGTGAGGCTCTATACTTTGTCCGCCCAGTAAAAGGCGGAGCGTCCAGGACTAGCCCAGATTTCACCGGAGGGTTCGCCTCTTGCACCGTCGTTGTGGTCCCCGAATTCTTCCTAGCGCCCGTTTGTTTTCGAACCGTGTCCGGGATATGATAGGGAGTTGATGTTGTACCGGAATCCTTCGCCTAGCCCCGCAAACAAAGAACGTTAAAAAGGGAATGCGGAGTGATCCGAGATGGCAGCTTCAGCGGACGTGACAGACGAGGTCCTCCACACATGTACACTACATACGAACCCCTGATTTAGGACACATCGAATGTGCCGTTGCAACCGAGTCTCGATCAGCACAATACTCCTATTTTCCGCATGGCACGCCGGCAATGCTGTTTCCAACAGATATTACGACTCCAGAGTTCCATTAATTACGGGAACAACGTTCCTTGTAACCTTATTTGTTACACCAACCACTTGACGGCCAGGTACCGCAAAAAACACTGCACCGCCCCATTTCGTGATGTTTCCCCTTTTGAAAAACAGAGAAAAAAGAAGACAGAAATAAAGAAGCCCCAAAACCCGGCATTTGTTAACAGACCCGGTGGCGCGGATCCAGCTTTCCCCGGATATTCTCAACAATCAATTCTGTGGTTCTGGGCCCGTCGGAGCGCGGCGCAACCCGCGCAAGTTGTGCCATTCATCCAGCGCCCGTGGAAGCGGGACACGAGGGTTGGCCTTACCAGGCGTATATTTCCTTTCTTTTCTTTTTTCGGGACGGCCGAGAGTTTTAACACCAGGCGGGCTATTTTTGTCCCGTTTCTCTATTCTTGCGGGCACGCAGTTAACGAGGTGCTCTGGTGGTGGCTTGGTTGATTGTGCGTTTGATAACGCTATGGTCGACAAGGCAGGCCCAACGCTGATGACAGAACTCTGGGCTTGTCAGAAACCCTCCATTATGACCTCGGAAATCGTCGGACTTGAAACCACCGTTTAGTCTGGTGTGGCTCGGCCTCAAAGCTGCAGATATGCAACACCGAACATCTTTGATAACATGGACTTGACCAGAGCTCCCAAGGTAAGGGTGAACTGCACTGCATCTGCTCCCCGCTCAAAGAGAGAATAAAGTAATTCCAGCCGAGCTTCGAGAGGCCCATCCAGCCCACCCGAAGACCCAGCAAACGAAGCCCGTGACAAGCTGCCAGTTCTCAACCAAACACCAATCTCAAAAGCCCTGTTTCGGCTCCAGATTGAGTGACTGATTACTCCCTGTTCCCAAGCAAGCTACTTCTCCCGCCGTGGTGGGAACCAACGCTGGGGTCCCTTGATGACCTCGGGAAAACACATGGTGACCACCTGACCGTGATGTTCACCAACACGCAAATTTCAATGGGCAAAACACAAATTCCTTTTCTCACTCACCCCAGGCTCACCAAATCGAACCATCCACCCCCACGCACTCACCACGGTCGAGAACCCTGTCCGGTAAATCAACGTCAAAAAAGAAAACACCCCCCTCCCCCTAACAGGCTAATCGTCGAACCCCCGTAGTTAACGAGCTCTGACGGTTGTGAGCATGAGCTCGAACGTCCTCTGCCAGAGTGAAGACAAAGAATGAAAGAAACAGTTAATTAGGCCATTTCGCATCATCGCAAACCATCACCGACCTCAGCGAGAAATGCAACGGTGAAAAACAAGCGACCATAATCACCCGAACGCAACGGTCGGATCATACCGTTGCAGCCTAGGGAGACACGTTGCGCTGCGCTCGGAGGAAAAAAAAATGAAAATAAATCAAACACAGGGAAAGGAGAAAAAGGAAATCAACGGTCGAGCGAAAAGACAGGGTGGGAAATGGCCGGAAACGGACGGACGGCCAAGATAATTGACAGATCTGGAAAAATATTTGAAGGATCACTAAACGAGAATGGATGGTTGTGCCAAAAGAGAAAGGAAAAAAAAAGGACGAAAAGAGGATGGTTCGAGGGTTCCACTTGACCCAAACTTCGGTCGTGTTTGGGACCCAAGTCAAACCGAACGGTGAACCCATCTAGCAAGGATTGCCGATGGTTTTCTTCTGTCCTTCCCCTCGCTCACGGACTCACGGGCTCACGGGAGGAGAGGGTGAATCTCATCGTCGCGTTTGCTGTTGATGCTCGTGAGAAGCCCCCAGTAATTGTGGCAAATTGGTAACGTTGCCCTTCCATTTCGTGATTTCGTCTTCGGATGGAGTACAGTAGTCCGTTTAAACAAATATTCTGTACCATAATTAATATTTGGGATCAGAGTACCAAGGTGGTTTGCCGTTGTGTCCAGCTCACACCTCCTGTGTCCACTGCCTTTTGAGATCGGTCGTTCGCCGTTTGCCCGATTTTAGCCATGCGCAGTGGCCGTCACCTGCAAACGCACGCATATGCATGTCTCAGGTGTTGTGCCGCGGCGGTTGAGCGATGGTTCTGAAAGGGGATAAGCTGCTGAGCGGGTTCGGAGAGCAGTCTAACCTCAGCCTCGTCTCCTCCGCAACTTGATTCAAATTTGAAAATGGAAAGGTCTAGCCGTGGCAGTTGGGATTATGGCCACGGCCCGCTTTGTTTGACGCGGCCCGGCTCACTACACTACTATAATATCCCCTAAGATTTAAGAACTTGCTGCGGAAACACAGTAGCACTCTTGGAAAGCGTGATGATCCAAAGAGTTTGACCGATCTGTCGTCCCCCTCTCACTTTGCAGCCATTCCATGTCAGTCGACGTGTCAGTCCTTAAGGTTGGTTCACCGCTGACACCCTCCGTTTCTCACCCTACAGAGTACGCATGGACGGTCACGATCGGCCCGCTCCCGGGATCGAATGCTCCTTGGTCCCCCTCCATCGTCCCCAATTTCTCGGAAACCCCGCGGGCATGGAAGGCGCGCCCGTGCCGAGACAGCGCTGGACTTCCGATTGGTAAACAGGGAGCCTCACCGGTCTGGATATTGGCTGATTAATTCTCAAGTTTGCTCCTTCCTCATTGGCATTATTCCGTCTTTTTGGTGTTCCCCTCCTGCCCCAGGGGGGCCAGGCAGGGTGGGGGTCTGCCCGTTGTGGTGGTCAGCTCTCATTTTGAAGGAAATCGTGCGGATCACTAACTATCGTGAATTTGTGCCGGTCACCGCCAAGTTAATAAGTTTGCTTGAGGCCCGTCAAGTGGTGGGTTTCACGGGAATTTGCGTTTTCCCCGGTGCTTGTCAGCAGGCAGTGGTGTGCGCGGATACCTGAGCACTTTGGTTACAGGGATAGCAATGGTCCATGTTATTTGTGCCGGCCTAATCTCGATTTGCCCCCTGGGAGGTCTCGTCCTTCGAGATTGGCCGTTGGATGTTCATTTCGCAAGAGGTCTCTCTGTCGTGTTTGCCGTTTGATTTTCAATAGTTATGCCTCGAGGTGAGTTGGCCAGACACGAAGTTCACCGAGCTCATGACTCATGAGTGGTCATGCCGTTGAGTGCTGTCTCAGCCTTACACCGTGATGTCTCAAAAAAAAGTCAGACACTCTGACTCCAGTGAGCCGTCCCTCTTCGCATCAACGTCACACAACTGTTGAATCCCTCCATGTCGAAGCGCGTTGAAAGGGAATAGTGTGCACGACACTCCACGACGCGTAGTCATCCATGATTGGCGAAGAAAGTCCGACCCTGCCAGAAGCAACCCCCCGCCCTGCGGATCTTGAGCTGAGGATGTTTTTCCAATCCTACACCCCCCTCCTAAACCTCATTGCTGCCGAGTGCCGAAGAAGACTTGGTGACCACGCCGATCAAAGTAATCAATTCACATGTTGCACGTGTCGCGGTGACGCAGCTTCATCAAATGGAAACACCACGTTGTTGTCAACGATCGGCAAGCCGATCCATATCAGAAGCTGGAACGGAGTCCGATGGGTGGGCGCTAGGCTGACATCATGATGGACGTCACCGAGCCGGCTCAGACCTCCTAAACGGAGTCCTGGAAGGATGAGTGGCAGGCGGGGGGGACACAACCGCCCAGCTCGATAGCAGGTTTGTTAATCTCTTCCCGGACGACGAGCGAAGCCGAGTGCAAATTCCTCATGGACGGGGCGACGAAATTGCAAGAGCAACATTATTTCTTGTTGTATTCCCCTCTCAGTCTCCAATTCTCCAGAAACTCACAACGCGGGATCTTGGGTGTGGGCCGCAGGGACTGGGCCCAAACCGCTGTGCAGCAACGGATGGTGCGATCGATTCCGGTACCGAACCGAAGGGACGGTCATGAACCTGGCTCAGCCCGGAAGTGGATGCAACAGTTTGGTCAAGGGCCGCGCCCGGGCGAACGCGCGAACGCGGCGCCCACTCGCTTTTCGACAACAACCCGTCGCCCACTCCCATGCATCCCTTGTCACGCGGTGAGCTTTCCTTGGTCTGGCTGGCCCTCGTGGACAATGAACAAGAGATTGGCAAGATTGGGTCCTTGGTTGATTCGGAGCCTTGGAGGTGTGCCCAGCATCCATGATTGGTTTTGTCGCATGCTCGACGCGATGTAACAGCGGCTCGCGGGAATGTCAAGTGTGTGGGAGGGCTGGACCCCTGGCTCACCCATCCGCCACACCTTTGACCAGCGTTACAGCGACCGCTGTTCCAATCTCGCTCCTGGGCTTTGCGCTCGGCGGCTTGAGCTTGCAAAAAGACGAGGCTTGTCCTCGTTGAGATTTCAACCGGAGCTGGGCCATTGTTGTCGGCTTAGCGGGCAACGAAGTGTCAAATACGCATACTAATTGAACACGAATCAGCCTATCGCAGAAAGCTGGACCACGCACTTTCGTCATGTGGCCCAGATCACAGTCATATCAATGGCGCCGCGCGGGGTTTGCAGGATGAGGGGAAGCCGATAGTCGTGCGGAGAAGTGGCCACATCGCCGGGCCGGCCGGTTTGAAGAGGCTGCGAGGCTGTTGGACAGTTGGACTTCCCCTTCCTGTTGGCATGCACTGTACCCAAACCAAGGCGCAGGCGGAGGAGGAGGGAATGCGAAGGGTCGACTGGGTGTTGACCGGTTTTTCGTCACACTCCAGAGGTGTACACTGAGACCAAAAAAATGTCAAGTTCGCCTTCTCAGACTCGGGGCGGCAAAGATGTCCGATTGTGACTATGGGCCAGAAGTCTGTGAGACAAGATTGGGTTCGTCGTTCGGACTTTATCCCGTGTCCCAACTGCGGCGATTGCCAAACTGAGAAGGTGCAAAGCTTTTGCTCTAGAGCTCCGAAATGATGTCGAAGCGAGTTGCGAACTTTGCCGCGACATCGCCTGCCGGCCCGGGCGCAGCTCGCCTACTTTCCCCGACGGCTGGGTCGGTCGTGGGAACGCGGTCTGCGTCTAGCCGCATGTGAAGGTGTGGAAATGTGAAAAAACAGGACTGGAGGCAAAGCTTGGTTTGTTGCCCTGCTGTCACCTTGTCCTCCGTTGTGACATTTTGGGCAAAAGGGTAGGCGTTTGGCATAGCGAACCCAGCTTGGAGTTGGGAGAAGAAACATGAATCCGGATTAGGAGAAATGGAAGAGTCCGAATCTAGAATAGCTTAACGGCTGGCTGTGTGTTCGTGTACCACACACAGGATGCAGGCACTCATCAAGATGCCGGACTCCACCGGGTCAGCCGGGATGCGGCCGTTCTCCGCACCAGCGTCGTCCCGGATGAGATGGAGCTTCAATGCGTCCGCATCTGCATTTGGCATCACCAGTACAGAGCCCGGGAGGAAGCGGGCAGAGGCAAAGGTATACAGTAGAGGAACGGGTGGCCGCGTCCGACTTCCCGCATTTGACTCTGGAGCTTGCGAATTCGTGCCGCGATTCTGCACTTTCGAGGATTGCACCTGCTATAATCCGACTCCTATAGCTTCAAAGCGCAGACGCGGCATCTGAATCGCGGAGGGGGATTCTTTGGATTGGCCTGGCCAAAAGGGGTGTGTGGTGTGCCAACCCCTTCCCAAACCACTCCCTGGCGAGCCTCGAGATAAACCCTGGTCGTGAGGGGGGAGGGGTGGCATCGTCGTGGTGTCCCATCGAGTTCTCGTTCCATCGTTCGAGAGTTGCATCGTCTCATCGTGCCGTCATCCCACTGTTCCATTGTGTGTCATCGCTGTGACATTGTGGTGTGTGTGTCCTTGAGGGCGAGCTTAGTCGGTTTGGCGGGCGATCGAGCAGAATTGGGATTGTTCGACTCCGATTCGAGAGAAGGACGAGATACGTTGGGAAATGCCCCGGGCCTGTGAGGGATGAGGACCCGACTGATCGCTGCGGAGAGGCCCTGCCGATCTGACGAGACCGAGCACAACCTGCACCTGCCTTGCCCCACTGATTTCACTTTTCCCTTCAGGCTTCACTCGCACGGACTTCTCATTCAGAAAAAATGGCGCCAAATGCCTCCATCGCTCCTCCCTCAACTCACCACGGCAATTCATAGCTCCCAGCCATTGGTCGAGATACGCCAACCTCCTGTGTATTATCGGACAAGCTTGTGGAAGTCGCGGCCCGAAGTTGCCGTTAAAGGCTGTTGTTCACTGGTCTAAATAGATTGCTGCAGCATTGGCGGCCAGAGGCGGTTCATAGTTGAGGAACTAATTCTTTCTCCGATTGAAGGCTGGAGGGGCAGAAACAAGTCGGGTAAACAAAGGAGCAAAAGGGACGGAAAAGAGATAGCAAACGAGGGGGGGTTGATAAAAGGGGGGACAGAGCTAGAAAGAGTTGGGAAAATAGTAGAAGCTCAAAGCTTGGATTTTAATACTGGAAGCAGTAATTATTTAGGTAGTTAATTAGCTTTCTCCGTAAGTTCTAAGTCCGGAGTTTGACAGCAATCAACACACCCCCGGGCGAGCAGACTATCATACCTAGGTAGTCTCCAATAATAGAGAAATATGCAAACTATACTTCGACCTTGTCCCGTCATACGTGAACCAACCGGAAAAAAAGGGAGATAAACAATTGAAAACAAAAACTAGACAACTTTAAGCCGGTGTTCATTCTACTCTAACACGGATGGCCACGATTACCTAACCGCCCTAATAATGAAAGCGGTGAATAAGTATTGTTGTCCGAGCCCTTAATATCGAAGGCAGCGGGTGTAACATGAATTGAAGAACTAACCGGACGATCCTACCAGCCGACGGGTGGGTGAGGACTCGAAAGGTATGGAACACTGGGTTTGGAACCTCAGGATATCAGATGACAAGAATAGCCTCCTCTTTCTCGCGGTAATTCTTGTGCTTGATTCAGTTGGTCGGACTACATAGTAACCGGACAACCGGATGATTACGGACGACGACGGTCACGAAAGGGGTTACAGATGCCAACAAGACATTCGCCATCCGGTGATTACCATGGAGCGGACCTGACATGTGCAACAGGCTCCGGAGCCTACCTGCATACCTAGGTACCTTTGCTAACTTTAGAACTATATCAATGAAGAAGAGTTGGCGGCGCTGGAACGGGCCAATACTGCTGAACGATATGGTTTTGAATATGATTTTGAATTCTCCCCTATGTTTTACATCATCAAACTCCATAACTTGGTATCTCATCCCAACATTTACCTAGCCATATCCTTTCGATCGACTAACAACTGTACTTCGGAAACGCTCCCACATTTCTAATCCCCTCAAGCAACAAATATCATCTTGACAATCCGATACGCTCTCGCATAGTCGCTCAGGTCCAGAAAGTCCCTCCACGGACTCAACTGCACATGCAGCGCCTGACACCCCTCATGAAAGATCACCACGCCCTCCCTGTACCCGCTAGCATCATTCCACGTCTGTACCGCATGAATCGCGTACGAGACACTAAAAAAGATGCTGATGAACGACGCAAACGCCAGATAAAAGCTCGGCCCCGGGTTAAACACCTTCCACAAGTACCGCGCATCCTCCTTCACCTTCTCTGCCGAGTCCCCAACCAACTTATTACCCAGCCAGCCGATCAGCAAAAACACAAACGGCAACACAGCCATCAGCGTCCAGATCCAAAAATACGCAATCAACGCAAACCGCCCATCGGCAGTAAACATCTCAGCAGCCCTATACTCCCTATTCCGGAAAAACCCTTCCCGCCCGCACAATTCCTCCGCCGAACACTCGCCGACGGGATTCGCCTGGCCCTGTCCTAACACCTTCCCCACCTCCTCACTCACACACTCATACCCCCTCAACCCATCCCCCTTCCCCCCAAACTCCCCCAAATACACCACCATCACATACACCCCCCCAGCCCACTGCAACAACGCCATTCCCTGAAACCCCCTCGGCACCCACTTCTTCGCTCCCTCCCCTAGTTGCCCCAACAGGCACGAATACGGATGATACCGCATGACCGCCCCCAACTTCCAAGCCGCTACCCACGCCGTAATAGCTACCGTAGCCGACTGTGCCGGGGAAGACGCGAATAGCCCAAAGGATACCCACCAGAGGAGAATGGGACCGAGCAGGTCGTAGGCGAGGAAGAGCCAGTCGAGGATACTCATGTCGCGGCGGCCGCGGCAGGGTTTGCTGCTGTTACTACCAGGTGTGGTCTGGAAGGCGGAGAGTAAAATGCGGCTTGCAGACCAGAGCGCGCCGGCGGAGGTGGCCATGACTGTCCACCAGCAGAGGAGGTGGGGGAGGATGGTGGCTGCTGGGAGTGGGGTGGAGGGGAGGACGGTGAAGGTGGAGAGGCAGGTGGCGAGGGCGCACCAGGTGTGTTTTGTGGTGTTGGTGTTACTGCTGCTGCTGCTGCTGCTGGCAGGTAAGGAAGAGATCAGGTCGCGGTCGAGGTAGCCAAAGTCGGAGCCGGACGAGGCTGTGAGGTTGGCGCGGATGATGGCGCATTCTGGTTCGGTTAGTAGCGTTGTGTCGGGGCTGCCGGTGGAAGAGGAGCATGCTTTGAAGCGGGTGTTTTTGTAGAGGGCAAAGTCCGGGTGGGAGGAGTCGAAGCCGGTGTTGTCGGTGGTGACGGCGCGGATGATGAGGGCTAGGGCGACGGCTAAGAAGAAGGCGGCGGCAAGCAGGCCGATCCCTAGGATGCCGAGGAGGATGTATTTGGCGAGGGTCCATTTGCGGACCCAGTCGGAGAGGACGATGGCTTGTTTGCACTCGGGGGCGGCTGGGGTGTTGGTTAGTACAGTCAACTATCCAGATACTCTCTCTCTTTTTGTTTTATTGTTCCAGGAAAAAGGGGTGATTCGTGGTCACTTACTCTGGTACTGGTCCTCTTCGATTTCCAAGGCGCTGTAGTCGATTTGCGTTCTGGGCTTGCCTGCCTTGCGAGGCCCGTTGCGGGGCATCGTGTATTTTGTGGTTCGTGTTGAATTTTATGAAATTGGTAGTTACTGTTGAATATGTTGACGTTAACTCTGAGTTATCTCTGGTGTTTGAGAGTCCGAAGTATGTTGTGTCAATTCATATGTCGTTGAGTCGTTCACACTTGTTAGGACCTCATGTTGAATTGGTTTGAATCAAGTTCAAGTCTGGCGGTGCCAGCTCATTTCAACAAGAAAACGAAACGAAACGAAACGAACGAAAATCAATTCTGAAGCTCTCTTCCAACACTGCCCCCATTGCCGGCCCCCATTGCCGGCCCCCATTCACAACGCCTTGCTCCTCCGCGCCCTCGGACCAACCCTCCAAATCTAGGGTGATGAGCGGCCGCTGCCGGCACGGCGCAGCAGCCCTAAAGCCCGGCACATTCTTGTCCGGGGAACAGTCCCCGTGGTCGCATGTGTATGCCGGATGGGGGCCCCACGCCCTTGAGCTGGCGCGCCATTCAGACGGAGTTATGGTGCTGGGGTTTGTTCCTTGGGGTCGCTTGGGCGGCTATTTCCGTGAAGTTGAGAGGCAAACCTCGCTCACAAGCCAATGTTATCGGGTTAGCTTGAGATGTGCTGTTTGACTGCGCTCTGCGTCTCTCGTAGGCAGCCGCGATGATCAGGAAATTTCTATTCATTAGGTATAATTAGTTAGCTTCCTGCGCGGCAGGATTGAGCTGAAGGGGCTGCACCTGAACAGCGCCAAGGCCCTAGCATAAAAGGGGGTTTGCCCCGGGCTTGGCGAGGGCGTATTTCTCTTCTCCCTCCTCTCGAGAACGATTTGTTTGACGCAGTTACCGCAAGAGTCTGCCCTGAAGGATACACTAAAAGGTCCGCCTTTGTAGCAGGCACACCAGGAGGATTGAATCACCTCGCAAGTTGACCGAGCCACCTTTCCAGATCAGCCATGATGCCCTCTCCCATTGCCACATCCACCGCGACATCCGCCCAGCTGGCGCTAACAGACATTCCCCGGCCGGCAACGCTAACAGGGGAAAACTCGATGGCTGCAGCGGGGACCTCGGTGCTGAGTCCAAACTGCGCTCGGCCGATCGACCACTTCTGACCATCACCACCACCTCCCGCTGTTGTTGTTGTCGTTGATGCATTGCCGCCGTCCAGCACGCCAATGTTGGTCACCAGCCACGAGAACTGGCGCGTCCTATTCGCCATGCCCTTCATAGTCTGTTTCCAGTCCGTCACATACTGGAACAGCCCGACCACATCGTTCCGCAGCCCGGCTTCTAGCCTATCCACTATCTCCCGCCGATTCTGTGCCGACAGATCCCAGAGTTCGCGCTGCAGGTCGGCGGATAGATCTCTTCCGAGCCCCTCCTCCTGACTGGCATCCTCATCACCAGCTGGTACTGGTACTGGTACTGGTAGTTTGGAGCGAACCCGCGCCACGAGTGCTGTGTCCCATTTGTGCAGGCATTGCGTCACGTAGTTGCTCACTGCTCTGTCGGATCGGCCCCACGGAGCGTCCGGCTGGGGGGCTGGAGGCAGATTCCGGCGGTGATCCACGACGGTGGAGCTTTGGAAGGCCGGGGCGGCCGCGGCGTCGAGGCGGGATGAGAAGGCAATAAGCGCTAATCCGTTTATAAGTCCGGTGATGGTGGTTTGGTTCTGTCGGCAGAGAGCTTGGATCGCAAGCAGAGAGGCGTTGTCGATGAAGAACGTCCGGAACTGGGTCTTGTATGGGGATGGGCGGACCGGGCACCAGACCGCCCAGGATATGTCGCGATTTAGGAACCCGGGCCGGGTTTCCTCCCAGAATGCTTTGAGCAGGTATTTCAAATCCACCGGGAGGCGTTTCAAGCCCTCGAGTGGTGTGGGGAGCAAGGGGGCCGTTGGAGGTAGTGTCAGGACATCGCCGTCCAAGCCTGGCCGTTCGCGAGACCCTTTGTTGAGCGCATTGAGTCTCTCGAGCAAGTCCTCGTGAATCACCTTGGCGCCCATGGCGTCGAACTGGGGATGGTTCCAAGTGAGTAAAACCTCCATGACGGGCGCATTCCCTTGCCGAATGATAGCAAGCGTCCAGTCGGGCTGTCGGATGGCAACGTCGGGGAAACGGTCGTCGAGCTGAGCGCAGAAGATTTCTTGCACCTTGTTCTCAAAGTCTTCATGCTCTGGGAGATACAGCCATTTGATATGTTGCGTCAAGTCGAGGCTCGGTAGCTGGACCCATGAGGGAGTCTTGGAAGTTGCGTTCACCATGCCAACTTGCAGCATCGGATGTCTCATGATAATATCCACGACTGCGACCTTGACGGCCTCCTCCAATTGGGCCCGTGACTCTGCCGCTGCAAGATGAGGTGGTATTTCATAGCGACAAGAGACGGTCGTGCCGCGGTACTGGTCCAGTTGGTACATGGCCAATTGGTATGTCTCGCTGGACACGTGGTCGTTGGTTAGATGGCCGGAGATCCTGTCATGCTAGCATGTGAGAACAGGCACTTACTTGATTCCTAATTTGCGAAGCACCGGCGGCGCTGGGCCAGAGGGGGCCTTTTTTGCCATAATGACTGCGGGTAGTTTGTGTTGTTATTAACTTAATAATGCAGCCAGTTCAAGAAGAGACGAAGAGACAAAGTCACAAAGTTGGTGAATGACTTGATGGTTGTCGCCTAACAACTTCATTCAATATCGTCTTGACGAGACGAGGCTGTTTTTTGTTGAAAAAAATGAAACAGAAGAACATTATCGGTAACCTCGGAAAAGCATCCCTCGCATGTGTATGTAGGTACCTATTAATTCAGGTATTAACCAGGTACTGGTGGAGCACAGGAACCGACGCGTTTTAACCAATAAATTCAACACGCTTATTTTCACCGTGTTCACCTCGGACTCCAAGAGATTTGCAGAGCCCCAACCAGCAGTCAGCCAACGGCTCAAGCATCGCCATACCTATTTTGGTAACAGCCTGACGTGCCTGGGGGAAAGTGACTTCCGCATGCGGTCGTTTCCGACATTTGGTGGCTGTGTGTTAACCTGATCTAGCCCACTTCGGTTAGAGGGGCATGGGTTTATGAGAAGGACATAGTATATTTAGTACAGAGCATGTAAGCGCTGAATCCTGATGACCCTCCTCAATTTCCACCGGATCAAATCCTCCTCAGTTAGCGCGGCTAGATATTCGCGTTGCACCAAGGCAAGCAGCTATCCGGCACCGTTCCTGTATGGCTCACATCCATAGTGTAGTAATTACACTAGTTAGGACCGCACGGCAAGGCTGACTGTCCAAAGATTGTCTTGACTTGACAATTTCAACGAAGTCGTCAGAGGCTTTGTCTAGACGGCTTAGACCATAATATATCAGTGCTAGTTAATTGATTTTGTCCCTCACTTCGTCATCCACATTGTTATTCTCATTGTCATTACTTTTGTCTTTTTGATATTAAAAAAAGAAGAAACGTGGAAGAAAACCAAACCACCTGTATTGCCCATGCCTACATTTTCCGAGACCAACACCCAAAACACCTGCCCACAATCCTCTCACAACCTATCGACCCCACGATGGAAGTCCTAAGACTCGCCTAGAAAACGGATCTCCTCAATTTTCCCCCCTGACCTGGCCTTGATGCTGGCAAAGACGTCCTCGATCGGTGTCACGTACGTGAACCAATTCATGGATTGAGCGGGAGATTGTCCTCTAAACAATAATCCCACTGCGCATCCGTTTGTGTCCCAGACAACCGATCCAGAATCACCCCACCGGGCAAATGGCACCCCCCAGTTGTGCACCCCCAACTTGTACGCCCCCAAGCTGGGTATGAACACAAACTCGGTAGATTTGAGAGGCACTTTGCGTCCTTGTCCGTTCATGTACCGCTCCTCTTTGATGACGCAGTCGGCCTTGAAGCCATTAAATTCGCCGATCGTCCACTTTGTTGAGGCACCGACCTTGTAAACAACATCACCGTGCTTCATGTCGTGAATAGACGTCATGCTACCTGGTTGCGGTGACGTGATGGCGACACCCGTACGGTGAGGGTATTCGCCCATACCCCAGGTAGCCTGCCACTCTTCCGATGTTGGGAGTAAGTTTTGCCCGACACGGCTATCTTTCGTTGGGTTGATCAGCGCCCAATCTAACCTCCCATTTTGGGAGGTCCGTTGCAGGTAGCCCGAGGCAAAGCAAACCCTCCCCAGAACGTGCTTCTCATCGTTGAAAAATGCAAGCCACTCTTTTTCTTGAGCTTCCATTTCGGATATGCGGGCCGTAGCAAAAGCATCGGGGTTCTCTTTGCGTTTCTTCTCCACACCAGCTCTATTCACGCTGACACTGAAGTTCAGCTTTGCCCGGGTTGGACTCTCCACCTGTACCTGGAGCTGCTTGGCCGCACCAGTCCCCAGCCCCTCCTTATCCGCCTTCCAAAGCTCTGTGTCCCTTGCCACCGGGCCCGAACAGCGCCCTCCACCAGCCTCGACAATGTGATACCCGGATAAGCAAGGTCGGATGACGTGGTAGTTGGTCAGGCCTACGGTCCGCCATCCACGGTCCCGGACCTTGATCTCCAGCCAGCAACCTAGCGTGCCAACCGCCGGATTCGCAAGTTCGTCGTTACCAACAGGGGGGCTCTTGTTTTTGGGAACGTAGGTGCATGCGCCAATGTCGGCCCCCGCATTGACTTTAGCCGTCAGGTGTTGCGGCAAGGCCATGTTGAAGTGATTCACCTTGTCACTGATTTCAGCCCCTGTAAGGGCCTTTGTGACAGATAGAAGGGGAAAGCCTGGGTCGGCTAGAGGGCTTGGAAAGTTGTGTTCTATATGGCCGTGGAGGTCGAAACCGTAACCATCTAGAAAAGATTGTATCTCTGCCAACACAGGGGGCCATCCGGCCTCGTCCGAATCGTGAGAGACGGAGATATAGACTGTTTTGGGGTTGTTAAACAACCAGTCAAATCCTAGTTTGAAAAGTGCAATGCATGTCATGCAATCGGCTGTCGCCGGGGAGCTTTGTAAGATGTCGTGAACCCCCGCCTTGATCTCGGGCCAGGCCGCGAGAATCGGAAGGTACATATCGTCATTGTCAAGGTTGCTGAAATACTTTTCGCGGACCAAGTCCTCACAGATCACCTCAACACTTATGTCAAGTGAGCTGATGGCCGGATGGTTGGTAACCCGGCTGTCTAGATAGTTATGCCCAAACATGTCAGCGAAAGCCCAACAAGAAAAAGAGAAAGAAAAAAAGAGCAAAAAGGAAAAAGGAAAAAAAGAAGGGGAAAAAGGAAAAAAAGGGGGAAAAGGAAAAAAAAGAAAGAAAAAAGAAAAAAGAAAAAAGAGGAAAGAGGAAAAAGGAAAAATGGGGAAAAATGGGGAAAAATGGGGAAAAATGGGGAAAAGAAACAAAAAGAAAAAAAGAAAAGAAAAGTAAATCACCAGACGCAGACATACCGATATATCTCTTAGTTTCCTCTACAATTTCCTGCCACAGGCCAGGTGAAGTTTCCGCTGCCCAGTTCTTCATGGCAACAAGGACTGTTAACAGGGAGTCCGACGGGTCAAAGCGAGAAAACCGTGATGTCAAGTTGACCCAAGCGACCGAGTCCCTCAGGCCAAGGCGGGAGGCTACCTCAACGGCCTTCTCCGTAAACTCGTCACCGAAAACGTTTGTGATGGCCTGTTCTGCCGCTTCACGCGGGGAATTGTCGAGTGGGAGCCGACGAGGTGGCGTCATGACTCGAGACGGAAGGTTCAAGATGTCGAAAGTGCCAAGGGGGCCTTCCTCCGTGCTTGTAGGCGGGAGGCGGGAGCCTTGCGAAAAGGAGACATGAGCAGACATGGATTCTTTCTGGTTGGAAAACTTGGATGATTGGGCGCGATTCGTGATTTTCTTTTCTTGGTGCAAAGTAGCAGCAGCCTGTGCCAGGAGATAGGGTATTTTATGTCCAAGCACATGTGGAGGCCCCCGTCGCCTGGCCGCATGCGGCGGGCAAGAGGAAGTGACGGGCCTCATGACGGAGTCGGGTGTACCAAAAAAAGTTACCCAGCATAGCCACGGTCCATATCATCCCTACGTGACGGGCATGCGTACATGTGTATATATATAGGCAAGTTCTCAGTCGCTGCGCCTCCTTTGACTACAAAGCGCATCCAATGTCTATGGTCCGGCTTTGCCTTTATTTGACAAACAGGGGGAAACAGCTGCAGATTTCAATCAAACATGGGCAGACGACGTCCGCCTCAGGCGATGCTACCACAAAGAAGAATAAAGACAACCCATGTTGAGAGAGGATGGAGATGTCGGAGCTCTGGAGGAGACCCACCCCCCTTAGGCATGGCTAACACGATCCGTAAGAAAGGAACTTGGGGTTGCAGCAAATGATAATCTATCAAACTGACTATATCCCAGGCAGTATGATTGTAGGAATGACAAAAATGTGAATGGTAAAAACGATGTAAAGGAAACTGTGTTAGTCAATCTAATTGACAACCTGTTAGACAATCAAATTGACAACCGACAACGTGAATGACTGGGAAAATATGATGCCATCAATGGCAACAGCAATGACGATAAAAATGACAAAGCAAATTGACAGCAAAGCAAAACAAAAAATGCACTAATAGATTCTGTGAATTACACATCGAAATCTTTACCACCTGACATTTCCAATCAACTTACATGGCCGATACCTGTACGTCTCTAGGGCCACACAATTCCAACAAATGACATCGATGGATGGACCGCTGCGGAGTTCAACTTCGGCTCATCTAAGCCCGGCCGTGTGGTTGGGTGGTTGGGTGGCTGGGTGGACTAGGAGCGTCTCCGTGAAGCTGGCATCGGTTGAGGCGTTGGGGCGTCGGGAGAGCACGGGAAAATCTGAAGTAGATAGGGACAGCGCGCTTGACACTTAATCGAAAGAAACCTGGTCTAGTTTTAGATGGAATTAGAGGGTATCCTCAAAGCACTCTCCTCCTAAAAGGACCGAACATGTCGGGAGGAGTCGCGAAATTGGAAATCCAGAAGTTTGTTGAAGCCGCCTGAAAGGGGAAAGATTCGAGACAACCCCTGCAGTGGTGTGCAGCTTGTGGGTTGCTCATGGTAACCAATCAGCGAACGCTCCACTCAAGAATTCCGACTTCACACCCCAATTCTCTGGATCTCAAAGTTGGGCAAGACCGAGTTTTTAATCCCTTTCTAGTTCCCTCTCATTATTCGCACTTACACATTTGGCGGTCTAAGTTTACTACTTTACAGTCAGAAAGCCGAGCATTTATTTAGTGTAGATTTTTCCCGCTAGGACGAGTGCAAAGTTGTGACTTTCCAAACCGGAAGGAACACAAGTTTGATCAGTTCTCGCAACCTGGAAGCTCACCACACCAGCCACAGGAAACAAAACAAACCCTGCGTTCTAGGCAAGAGGTAAAAGGTCACATATCCGGCCTTGCACCGCATATCTCCCACATAACCCTGGCCTCCAAATCACAATTTTCCTCGACCAAACTTGGAAATGCGAGGGCACCCCAACCAACAACAATAACCGACCAGCAACACCATCAAAACGCGGACGGTGCATCGCATAAACTTCTGGGCATAACACCGCTTTGTTTGCATCCCTTTAATTTTTCTGAACCTTCGACGCCATTTACAGACGGTTCAACATATCGTCGGATAATCCTGTAATCCTACTCATCCCTCCCGCACTCACCTTTTCCTAAATCGTCGGATCACTGACATTTTTGGATAGGAATTGCTGAAAGGGCTTAACATATCACCATGTCCGGTCTGCCCGCCAAACTAGGGTTGGATGCCCGAGCTGCCGAGCTCAAGGCAAAGTTGATGAGAAGCCGTGGCCAATGCCAGAACTCGCTGAGTGCTGGAAGTTCACCCTCTCTGCACAGCCCGGCTAAAGAAGAGCGTGTTTCGCCGGGAGAGATGAGCGGAAAGAGCTCTTCTAGTCCCATCCCCGGCAGTATTTCGGCGCATCACCTTGCAACGACCTCGATTCCTGCGAGTGCGGATGACATTGCGGCTTTAATTTCGTCCATTTCGGCCGATGCCGAAGACAATTCGGGAACGGAGACCGCTGGCGGTTTGGACGGCGACCGCGGCAAAACAGTGATGCGAATTACGAAAACTACAGTTAATGCGAACGGTTCCTCGACACCGAGTGTTCTCTTAAAGGAAGTTTCAACGACGGTTCCGACCCAATCATCATCGACAGTGCAGTCCTCACAGCAACGACCTCAGGTTAAAGTAGCCTCTGGCGATCTGGAGGAGGGCGAAGTGCTGCCCGCGACTCGTACCAAGGACAACCACTATTCCCCCAAACTGCCGGCTTCGAAAGCCGAAACGAAAACCGAAACAGCTGTAATAAAGCAGGAGCGCAAAGTCGCAGTGAACGATGCCGACCCCAAACCTTCGGAGAAGAAGTTCACGGGTAACCACCAGGAACCCTCCAGTGACCATACAGATACACATCCCGAGAAGCCTATTGTAGTCCGCAGCCCAGTCGAAAGTGGTCACCAATTGCGTTCTACCACTCGCCAGCCGGTAGGTACTACCATTGAACTGACCGATACCAACGACCACTCTAGCACCAACGGTAACCGTACCAACCGCCCTGCGCCCGACACATCGCCGGTCTCATCCCACGAAGCGTTTACCCGCCTATTGAGCCAGGTCCCCGATCTCCGCGACTTTCTTGAAATGACTGACTACTACAACACTGAAGCCCGAACGCGTAAACTCGACCGGTTCCGCCGCGCCAAAGCGCTCGCGGCCGAGAAACTGCGGATCGAAGAAGAAGAGCGCAAGCTCAGAGAAGAAGAGGAGCTCGAGATGGCCCTGCCGCGCTCTGCTCCCATCATTGCCCGCGCTTCGAGCACATTGTCTCATAACAATATGAACAGCCATGCCGTATCGTCCACACAAAGCTCGGCCAGCAACACTCTGCCGACGCCTATCACTCCGTCGACTGGCAGCGCCTCGACGGCGGTACCCGTGATTAAGGAAGAGGCACAGAGCAGAAATCGTGATGACAATAACAGCAGCAACAGCAACATCAGCGACACCGCCAGCAAGAATCCTGCTAAGCGAGCCCACGACGACAACGAAGATGATGCCGTCCCGAAGAAGGAAGCCAAAGTCCCCCGCATTGACGCGCCGCTCGCCCCGCACCGCAGAACTGACAGTGATAACGCCCATACCACCAACCGCCGTGATGATAGAAGCGGCGACAGCAACGGTCACAACAATGACAGCCGCCATCGGCCCTCGCACGATTCTCTTCAGGACTCGTCCTCACACAGGCGCCACGGCAGCCCGGCGCGGTTCAAGGAAGAGGAGGGGTTTGAGCGCAAGTATGATAGTTACAAGAGTGGGCCCAGCAACGGCGAGAGCCGACGTCGTGAGCTGGAGGGCTCGACGCAGTATCCGGTTCCGGTGGATCTTGGACACAAGGGGGGTGAGTATTTATACCTAGTGCTGTCAACCAGTTGGCGTTGCATGCCTAGTGTGGTGTTGAGAAGATGCAGTAACAGTGGGCTGATGATGGTATAGATTCGCGATTCTTTATTGTCAAGTCGTTCAACGCGGAGAATGTGAAGCGGTGCATGAAAGATGTAAGTTTGTGGATTTGCAAAACTTTCCTGGCCGTCCTCAACCACGAAGCTAACGCCAGCGCAGGGCATCTGGACAACCCAGCTCCAAAACAGCCAAATCTTTGCCGACGCCTTTGCCAAGTGCCGGAACGTCATCTTGTTCTTTTCCGTCAACAAGAGCCGGGCCTTCCAGGGTTATGTACGTCCCCCTTTCCCCTTCCTTCCCCTGTACTCCTTACAATCACCATATACAATCACCAGAACACCTAGATAACTAACAACCTTACCCCCCACCACAGGCCCGCATGATCACCCCGCCCTCCTCCAGCGTCCCCCGCCCCTCCTTCATCAAAGACATCCACTTCGACGCCAGCGACCCCTTCCGCGTGAGCTGGCTCAGCAAGACAGCCGTGCACTTCTTCCGCATCGGCCACATCAAGAACGCCTACAACGACTTCGCTCCCGTGCTGGTCGGTAAAGACGGCCAGGAGATCGAGGGCGAGGCGGGCGCCGAGCTGGTCCGCGAGATGGAGAAGTTTGCCGAGGCGTGGCAGAGCGGTGGGCCGTTTCCTGCTGCCCCGAGGAGGGATGGGGATAGGGATAGGGATAGGGAGGTGAGGGATTGGGATGGTAAGGAGGAGGAGACGAAGGACCGGGAGAGGATGAGGGAGCGGGAAAGGGAGGATGAGCGGTTGAGGGCGCTGCAGCGGGAGCAGGATGAGGAGGAGGAGTTTTTGGAGTATCGGGATCGGTACTCTTGGAGGAATAAGAACCGCAGGGGGAGTGGTGGGAGTGGGTTTTATGGTCGCGAGCGCAGATAGACTGTGCGCAAGCGGATGGTGGGAGTGGGACGTCGACACGGAGAAGGGAGCAGGTATGGATATGGACATGGAGACAGCTGGAGGCGTGGAGACGGAGACAGCTGGAGGCGTGGAGACGGAGACAGCTGGAGGCGTGGAGACGGAGATAGATGGAGACCGTGATGGCGACGAAACTGGGATTTAGCGGATGAGAAGCTTTTCGTCTGCGCCCATGGAGTAGTTGCGTCGTTTTTGGTGCATGAGCACTGTATTAGGCCATTATAGCCACTTTTAGCTTTGCTAATAATTCGTTGAGTTCATTCATAAAGATTCCGTACATGAAGTCCATGGTGTGTTAAGGTTGGCATCACGGGGTGTTGTACCGGATATTCCAGGGAGCTGAGAGAAAGGTTACAGGACCAGAGATGTCCGCTGGCAGCAACACTACGACAACTTTGGAAGTTTATTCTAATTCAACCTGACTTGTTTCCCGCAGTTCTGCCGGAAAGAAATGTTAAACTCAAAATGGGAGTTACAACCCACGTAACTCGAACGCTCCTTCTGTTAGCATCAAACTCCTCCCCTTCCAAATGGGTGGATGTGACATGTCACGCCTTCTTTAATACTCGACAAACCCCGTTTAAAATGCCAGTCACCCCTTCCCCCATTCCCATTTTGGAGATTCCACTTGCGTATCCCAAAAACCGAGTCTTGTGTCCCGTCCTCCGGGAACACACACCAAGTCCAACACACGAACCGTACCTCGTATACAGACACACGTACAAGCAGACGTATCCGACCTTTGTTGCTACACGCCCGTTAGCCCTTTTCTCTAATTTACTGTCCTCCCTTACAACTTACACCCGCCCACTCCTACGAAACAATACAAGAACAGTCCAAGATGTGGTGGATCGCGTCCAACCCCCAGGGGTCCGGCCTTTTCGTCCCCAGCTCCGACTCGGACAACCCGAGTAGCGGGAACGCTAGCAATAGCGCCGGTGCCAGTACCCGTCTTTTCCACCCCAGCAGCAACCCCGTACACATTGCGCCTGGGAACAACGGCCAGCAGCGGCAGCCCCAGCCGACCACGCCCCCAGCGGGGGAGGAGAGTCATGAGATGGTTGACATATCGTTGGCCGTGTCGGCGGGGCACACGCCCCAGGCCCAGCCGACGCCTACGGCTGAGGAGCTGGGGTTTGACCCGCGCGTGAGGAATCCTAGGGCGTGGTTCAACGGGCGGCAGCTTTCGTACCTGCTGCTGTCGCAGGCGATCCCGTCGATGGTGATTGCGGGGGGGCTGAACGCTGCGTTTGCTTATCGTGAGTTGTTTTTTTTTTTTTTGAGTTTTGTTCCGTCCTTGTGTTTCACCACGGTTTGTTTAAGGGTACGTGTAACCCTGAAGACTGACTTGGCCACAGCCGTCTACTCGTCCCCTCGCCCACCTCCGGGCCCTCCCCCGGAAGGCTCGATCCCGCCCTTTCTCTTTAGCCCGCCTCTCTCGCTGATCGTCGACGCGACCTTCACCACGTTCATCCAGAGCGTCATCACCTGGTTAATCCTCGCGTACTTGGTCAACCGCTCCATCTCCCGCGGCGAGGTGCAGCCCCACAATCCTACCTTGTTCAGGGAGCCTACCAGTGCCTTTTGGCGTTGGTTTTTCATGCTGGACCACTACAATTCCACGAGGGGATCGGCGTGTTTCTCGCGCCGCGTGTGGTTTGGCAGACAGGGCACGCGACTGTGCCAGGCCGGGAACCTGTGCGCCGCTGCTTCTCCTGCCTCTTCTGGTGATTCTTCTCCTGCTCCTGCGCGTACTCGGAGTCTAAATATGCAGCGGTTGTCTGCCGGCCTCGGCAGGGTCGGTGCTGCGGTCAGCTTTTTCCTGGCTGGTGTGGGGCGCGGGTTGCTGATGGGGTTCCCTGCCATTGTGCTCATGATCGGGCCGACAGTCGGGCTCAGCATGCTGGCGGGGGAGCGGTATAATGGGGATTGGATATATCTAGGCCGTTGGGCTGGCATGATATTCAAGGCCTTGTACGGGGGCGTGTTGGGGTTCTGGCTATCGCCGTTTATTGCGTGGATGTGGATGGTGCGAGCGGGCTGGATTGTGAGCAGGCACATTTTGGTGGTGTAAAATGTGATCCTGAGTGAGTGAGGCATGGTGGGTGGAGGGGAGAAGGGTATCCTGACGATGGTTCGCACACTTCTTACCTTACCTATCACCTCGAAACTCTTGATTTGCCGTTGGACCGCAGGAATATGCAACAGTAGGGGTTTGGACAGCATGATGGATTAAAAAAAGCAAGAAGAGAAAATTACATTAACGTGTGGTAACATTTGCGAATGTAACAAAGAAGCAAAACAAAGCGGCAGCGCTTACGTTTACGCCGGGGGAAGAAACGTAGCGAAAAGCACGCCCTGAATACAAGCGTAAATTACCATGAACATGACGATCCGCGTTCCTCCTGTTCCTCCTGTTCCTGCAGCGTCTTTACTTTTGGTTTTAGCCCCTTTACCTTTCTTGTCTCCTTCTCCCTGCACAAGACGTCCGGCTAACCACCAGTGCCAGACGGGACAGCCGGAGGAGATACGCGTGATGATTTGTACGTGGTACGTTGTGAAGGCCAGGAGGGAGAGGAGCAGTTCGGCGGAGGCGGCTGCGTGGAGGAGGGCTTGGAGGCGGGCGGTTGTTAGGGTGTCATTGTTGTTGTTGTTGGTGGTGTTGTTCGTGTGGTTGGTGTTTTTGGTGGTGTTGGCGGTGTTGGTGTTGTTGGTGTGTTTGGTGGTGGTAGTGTGAGTTTGAGTGTGGTGGTTAGTTTTAAGGTGGGATACAGCGGATGTGGCGAGGATGGTAAGCATTGGGGCTGCGAGGAAGAAGAGGGGGAGGTTGGGGAGGGTCCAGTAGCGGAGGAAACCGACGTTCCTGGGTAGGGATGTTAGTGGTCATTATGATGGGGATGGTAATGAGGTTGGGGTATAGAGGGAGGGATGATATGATGGAGGATATGAGAAAACGGTAGGGTGGAAAGGATAAGGGTAAGTCAAGTTAAGTAAGAGATCAGGGGATAGTGAGAAAAAAAACACACCAATAATGCTGCTGCACAAACGTAAAAATACTCGGCAAATACCCCTCACACCACGGCCGCGGGTCGTCCACCGCGTGGCAGTATTGCGAATACGCCACGGCCTGCGGACCGAGCCATCCAGCCGCCACCAGCACGCCGCCCACGCCCAGCGCCGCCAGTCGCCGGAGGGTGTCCACGGGTTGCTGGGCCAGCCGCGGCAGGTTGCGCAGGACCTCCCAGGCGAAGGGGAGACCGTTGAGGATGCCGTTGCTGCGGAAGGCCGTGGCGAGTCCGAAGAAGGCGCCTGCTGCGATGGTGGAGAGGTCCCGGCGGGTGGGGCTAGCCGCGCCGTCGGCCTGGGAGCCGAGGGCGAAGAGGAGGTAGCCTGTGAAGGCGAGCAGGGCGAAGGAGCTTTCGCTGTAGGGGGTGGAGAGGAAGAGGCCCGCGGGCGAGAAGATGTGGAGGAGGGCGGCGAGGAGAGACTGGGTTTGGTTGTGTCGGATGGTTCGGCCGAGTCGGTAGAGGACCAGGGCGGCGAGTAGGTGGGCGGTGTTGGCGATGAGGATGCTGGCGAGGGCCTCGGGGAGAAGGCTGACGGTGGGTGTTGCTTCGGGGGTGGTGGGTGAGAGTGGGGGTGAGGTACCGAGGATGCCGAGGGAGGTGAGGACTAGTGGTGGGGGTGTGTTAAACTGCCTGCTTTGTCTGAATGGGTTTCTGGAAAGGGGCCGAGGGAAGTCAAGCGAGTCTTATGACCTTCATCACGAACAACACAACTCAGTGCAACTCTCATCTCAGCTCATTTCTCACTCACCCTTCAGCAAACTACGGGCCACAGTTGGGAGCCCGGCCCCAAACGCCCACTCCTGCTCTAGCCGGTACCCATGGCGAGCAGCACTGACGTAGTAGATAGCATCCCAGCTGCACAACCGGGCAACCAATCCCGTCACTTTCCCTGTTCCAAACCCACTCCCGGTACCAGTGCTGTTATCGGTGCCGTTGCCGTTGCCCAACTGACCGTCGAGCAGAAACAGCCCGGCCGAGGTGTCGTAGGTATCGCCGACAAGACTGCTACCGAGGGAGAGGGCTAGAAGGAAGAATTTCCAGGCTGCAAAAGTAGCGAGGATGGTGCGGTATGGTTGGGCGTGGGGTTGTGGTTGAGGCGGAGGATAAGCGTGGGCGACGGCTGGGTGAGCCTCATCACGCGGTCGAGCGGACATGGTGTGAGTGAGTAGGTGTGTCTGGGCGCGTGGTGGCCCTGTGGTTCATCTGATCAGGCTCCTTCTTTTTTTTTTTCCCGCTTTTTTTTCTTTGCCCGATTCTTTCAGAATTCATGCATGACGTAATTGGGTACGGGCGAATTGGCCGGGTGTTGCTAAAATTGACACTGAGGCCTGTGGTATGCTGTGCCGGTTTCACGTTGCAAGATGGCCGGCGTTGGATGTCGACTGCCTGAGATGGAGGTCGGTCTTGGCGTCGGTGAGAACACGCGAGAGGCCCCACTCCTTCATCTCAGGAGTGTGGCTTGCCACCATGTGAAGATCTTCTGCTGTGGCGTCAACATGCAGCTCAGCCACACTTTTGATGAACCTCAAAGCGTGCCGGATGCCGGAGCGTGACACATCAAATGCGGAAAAGCCGCACGCGATGCAACTCTGCTGCTTTCGGTTGCAGGCGGACGGCAACTCGCGACCTTGAATCTTTTCCGACATTTCCTCTTCCTCGGCGTGCACGGCGTGTTCGGCGCACGAGGTCAGTAAAAATATCCTCAGAGAGAGGGAATTCCATTCCAGCGGGGTCTGTTCTTCCTTTTACACCCCGGCAAGCGAAGGGATTTCCTTCGGCCCATAAGCCAAGCTTCAATTTTGCAATTCGCGCCTCCGCGAGCCCGCTTCTTGAAGAATGATCAAGGAGATGGTGGAACGCCAAGGAACCCTGGAATGGGGATCCTTGGGAGCCGGGGCGGATATCGGGGTTCAGGACCACCGATTTCGAGATCCAGTTTTGAACGGCGACTATGTAGTTAACAAACGGCCGGAGAGTTCGGAGTCGGGCTCTTCTTACCTAGCGGAGATGCTGGCCCAACTCTTCGGTATGATCACAAAACACCCATCACCCATCCCGAGGTTACCGGGCGCGTGGGCCCCCAAGCTGGGTAGTACCACCCACAGTGCTATGTACAGGATGTCTACGAATACCCGTTAAAACAGCGGGTGTGAGATCAACCAATACCAGTTGGCGACGCACGATGTTGAGTGTGATTGTCTCAGTCTGAACTTGTAAGAGGAAGCTTTTTGGAAGTCTGGGCCGCACCAACCGACCGCGAAACGAGGCTAACCTCAGTTGGCCAGCCTGGTGAAAATTGGTGGGTGTCTGCCATGGGTTGGGCCGCGATTCCGACCGACCGCTTCGAACTGTTTTTCCAATTTTGTCTCAAGCAGCATTTCTTTTCGACTTGCTCACTGTATCCTTGTAGTTCCTCGGGTTGAGGAAACGGTGGAAGGCGACTTCCTTTGATTCCTCCCTCCTTTTTCTTGATATTGCGTCGGACAGGCCGCTGATCTCTCGATCATTCGTCGTCCCGTCGAGTCTTGACGTCGTCAAGGTTGGGGAACACCAAGTGTGAGGGGCCAATGAGACAAGTCGGGGCCAACGCGCGGAGAGTTCCAGCTCCCAGGGCCCGCTCCATAGGCGGTATGGCTCCACCTCACAGGCTCACATGCACTGGCGGCCTCGGGCCAAGCAACCAGCCCGTCTCCGGCGCGGGGCCCAGCTGGGATTTGTGCAGGGACCCTCACCTATAGCAGAACATCTATGTATCCAGGTGCATTTCTTCCATCCAATTCAAAGGCAGGTACCGTACCATTTCCCTTCCCCCTTTTCAAAGATTCCCCTTGGCCAACACGGCAAAGACCATGTGCTGGATTGACAAGTTTCGAATTCTTTGGTTTTCTTGACCCTCTTTCCTCGGCCCTTGATTCCATTTTATACGCCGCAGCCACAACCGCACACTACCCTCGTGGAGCTCGAAACGGATGACGCTCGGTGCCGCAAAGGTACAGAAATTCGATCGCCATAGGGCCGCGCTGCATTGCCGGAGGATCCTGTGCCTTCCATTAACGTCGTCTTAAGTGAGACAACCAACACTCATGCACATGCCGGTGTCGCTCGCTCCTTCTCAGCATTTTCGCCAATCGACGGTAGCCTTTTGGAGTTAAGATACTCGACAATCATCACGCCCTTTTATTTTTTTGTACTTCGACGCCGGCTTCCATTTCGACGATCCCTTCTCGGCCCCAGCCGTTAGTGGAGTCGCAGCAATTGGTGGAGCTTTTATGACATTGCAGCTTCGCCAAATTCTACGAGAGGACGTTCACGATTGGAAAATTTGAGAGTTGGGCAAAATTCAGCCCTGCCTCCGGGCGGCGGAAAGCTCTCACCGCAGCCTGCCCTTTTACATGGCGTCCTTCTAGGCTTTTGACCTAGATGCACTCGTTCACCCCATAGCCATGTTCCTCCACTCGGGCGCGAGCCTTCACGGGCACGAGTACTCGTCCCGAACCCCCCCAAACGCCGCGCAGTCTCCCGCACACCTTCGAGGGCCGCTCCTCCGGTCCGCTTTCTCACCGCCAAAACAGCGCTCGCGAGTTGCCGCGGACGGCACGCGGTCGCCCGTCCTCCGACAACGCCCCGCGTCCGACTACATTCCCCGCGAGTCCTCCGCTGTCGTGCGCTTCCAGGAACCGCAAGACAACGATGACAGCTTGCCACCGACCCCCTCCGTAAACGACGAGCCCGCTTCCGAGTCCGAACTTAGTGATGTGACTTCTCTTGACGGTGCTGCATTCGCCCCTTCACCCCGTCGTCGACGGACCCGTCGAGCAGCCCGCACCAGTACTACGTACTATCTGGGGTACCCCGCGCCGAGGATCATTGGGAAGACAAAGGTCGTGCGGAAGGTCTTTTTGCCGAGGCTGCTTCTGCAGCTTCAGGAAGTCTCGGCTGAGGGGAGGTCCAAGCCGGTCCTCGAGGTCTTCCCAGCGTCGCGAATTGCGGGGCCCGCCCGCTCGGCGAAGCGGTTCCCTGGCATATCAGAAGTCAAGCGTCACCTCGGGTTTGACGATATTGTACTGGTCAGGAGAGATGATGACGATACGAGTGGAGATGGCACGGAGAGTGACCAGGAGGACAGCATGGATTGGAGGAATCCAGTGGCCGTTTACAGCCCGTTGAAACACTCGGAAGAGGCCGAGATTGTGCTTGACGATGGTTCCGTCTGGCTCGCCAAACTGCTCCCCAATGGCTGTTTCGACTTTGTGTACACCGATTCCGGTGGGGAAACCACAAATGTGCGGTGGGCGCGCAGGAATCCTACGCCGGCTACGACTCCGACCACCGACGCATCCTCCTCCTCGGTCGCGAGCCAGGCGCGCTACACTTTCAGCATCATCAACCCCCTTACCCGCCGCCACCCGGTCATGGCCACACTTACACCTTCGACTCTCGAGGTCCAAGACACATACACTTCTGTTTCTACATCTCACGCCCGACACCCACCGGTCACTCGCGCAAGCCGTTCCCAGTCTGTGACCTCATCCCCATCATTCACACGCACACCGCCTTACTCCCCCTCCAACATCTCCTCCGTCGGTTCCACTTCCACCAACGACAGCGAGAACGACTCCGGCGTATGGATCCCTTCCTCTCCAAGTTACGAATCGCGGCGCACAACCCACCAGATCGACGAAGCAACCAAATCCCTGATCTCGGTGACCGCCCTATGGGTATGTCTCCGGGCCGGCTGGTCTCAGAGCTATAACTCGATCCATGCCACGGCTCACTCCGAGTCCACAGCCGCCTCCTCCTCATCCGTAACCACCGCAAGCCACCGCGCCGGCCGCAGCCGTAGGAATACCTGGACCACGCGCTCCTCAACCTCAGATACCCCGCGCCCTACCGATCGACCCCTCTCCGGCGGTGGGGACCCATCCCGCGGATTCGGATGTGATGCGGTGGTAAGCAAAGGGGTCTTCAAACGGCACTCCCTCCCCGCTCAATCAGCCGATACCTCGTCTGGCCTGAACAGCCACAATACCTCGGCCGCTCCGACGCCGGTAATATCCCGCGCCTCGACACCGGTGCAAAACGCCCCGACTATCAGTCCCGTTCCCGCGGGGACGGCCAAGTCCCCGCCTAGACGCGCAATCTCCAGCACGGGCACGGCATTTATCCGCGGCCGAAGGCTGGGATCCAGCTCGTTCTCTGCGATGAACAGCGCTGGTGAGGAAGAGGGCGGCGAAGTGATCGATGATATCACCACCACTACAGCGCAGGAGACCGAAACCCCTGTTGTACATGTACCACCAAAAATCGCCGAAGCACCCAAGAGCACCAAGAAAGACAAAACCAAGCGGACTTCTAAGGAAAAGGAGGCAGGGGGTCTATCATTGGCCGGCCACGGGGGGGACAGTGGGAAAGCTGCTGCTGCTGCGAAGAAAAAACCGGGGATGCGGTCCAGGTTGGCGAGGTGGTTCCATAAGCTTGGACCGACGACGTCACGCTAGGAGTGGTCGCCGTCGTGCGGGTGCGGGGTTGGTGGTGGTGGTGGTGGTGGTCGGGCGGTGGCGTGGGTGTTGTGTTGTTGATGGTGATGGTGATGGTGATGTTTAGTCAGGGGAGGGTGGTGTTTAGTTAGGGGTGTTTTTGGGGGTTCAACGGGCCGTGCTTTGGGTTATGCATTGGGTTCTTGGTTTTTGGTAGGGGCAGGCGCATCGGTATAGGTTTGGTTCCAGGCTGGTTGGGCGCATCGCATTGCATTTGCATATCGGTACAGTAACAAGGCGGCGTGTGTATGATACAGTTACTCGCTATAGATAGTGTTGGGGAGGGGGATCAGCATCTATTCTGGTATACCTTAGCTTTTGGGATGAGAGAGCGGGGAAGTTGGTGTGAGGAACTGGAAATTTGAGGTGCATTGCATGCATGGTATAGCCACTGCGTTTTGAGGATTAGTTGTTTTTGAGCTGCGTGAATGGATGTGAGTGAAGATGTTCGTTTAGAGGGAGAGCAAGTTTGGGAGGATAGCTAGGTAGGCGCTTGCGTCAAGAGTGATATCTCCATTGCATCCAAAGAAACCGACAGATCCCAGAAAAAGATAAAAGCGTAATATTTCATCTTCCTTGAAACCCAAGCTAACAAGCAAATACTTCGGAAACCGAGCTATGAGCAGGACAGGAATTGGGATTGGGATCGGGTGTGTGAAAACAACTCAAAAACCATGTGGGCCTTCTTTGGAGGGAAAGGCCCCACAGAAATTGCGGGCCGGGCCGCTTGGCGATCTTATCTCCGAACCATGTCCGACCGACATATTTCCTAGCGGGATCCTGATTGGTGGACTTGGCGTTGACTTGTTTGACTTGTTTGCACTTCGGATGACTTGGCTTGACTTTTCGGGGGTTGGTTAAGAGACACGAGAGGCTATGGAGATGGTTAGGGCGGGGGCGTTGGGGGGAGTGAGAGGGGGGATTGGGAATAGATGGAGGATGGAAGGGAGGGTGTGAGAATGAAATGGTGGGGTCGAGTCTATCTCTTCTTTCCTTGTTGTCTTCGGGCTCGTTTTGAGTCCAACGATCGCAATTCATCCCGTCAGGCCGCCGGAACCCCTCTCTGAGAAAAGACATCCATCCAGGACAACGTCAAAACAACGTAACAACCCAGGACCCCGGGAAGAAAAATAAGAAAAATCCCACAAAAAGCGCGAGCATCACAAGAAGTACCCACGATTGCTCCCGCCCTCCCCCAGTGGCCCAACGGACGTCGCCGGCCCATGGCGGCCTTTGGCGGTGACCCCTCCCCGCATTCACGGCCGGGAACTTCTTCTGCCAGGCCAGCTCCGGAAGTCTGTTGGGATGGCCGTGTGTTGCAAAAGTACAGTGCGCCGGAAAAGATCCCCCCAAGACAGTGGGATATGGAACTCCAGGAGAAACATTGTGTGTCGGCGTTCCTTTTTGTCTGCGCGCGATAATATTATGGTCGGACCGGACAGAACCGGGGGGGGGACGTCCCACGGGATGACGGCTGAAAAGCCGCTGTCCCCAAGGCTTGCTTCGAGAATTCCTAGCGTCGACGGGTTTGAGGAGGTCCATGGGAGTGAGAAGGGAGGCGCAGCTTGTCGAACTCTGCTTTCTGAAATGTGGCAGATTTGATGCTTGGCCGTAAGTCGTTTTTGGTCTCCTCGGCAGTGTTGCCTGGGACTGTCCTCGCCCATCCCTTCAGTGGTCTAGAGGAGGCCTGTTTGAGGGAAGCGTCCGCGGCAGGCAAGACGTTCGGTTCCGATTTTAGTAAGGGAGTTGCTTCAGATAGGTGATTTGTCTCGTATTGGCTGGCTTTGGGCACACATTTTGTGAGTTGATACTGCTTGATTGGCGGTGGGTCGGAGGAATGTGAGCGACCGTGGTAGGGTTTTGGTGCGAAGCAAGGTGTATATATAACTGAGAGGTGACATGGATGAGGTCCTTAGGTGAGTGAATATGGCCGTTCTAGAAAAAGGCGTCCCGCGTCAGTAACGGCATCACAAGCATAACACAGCTCGAGTTCACAAACTCACCAGAGGGTACCCAACCACTCTTCCCCGAGCGAAGGTATGGATTCTCCCCGGCGGAACCTCCCCCAGAGTCTAGCTTCGAGAAAAGCCCAGGACCTGAGGCCATCCTCTTTAGCGAGACTAGAGGACTGTCTTTGGGCGAATCTTGGCCTCCGGATTAAGAACCGGGAACTGCGGCCGTCGAAGAAGAACGGTCTCCCACGGAGAAGAGGAAAGGGTTTAATTTGGGCGTCTCAATTACATTGATGATGAGAGGGGTGAATGCTGATGACGGGGGGATCATAAGGTGTGGGCGTGACTGTGTGAAGCGCAGAAAAGAAAAGAAAGGAACTGCGGTGTGTATGTCGCTTGTTCAGCTGGTCCAGTGGGAAAGGTGCATTTATATATCTTGCAAGGTTGCAAGAGAAAAGAGATATGCCGAGTCAAGCGAGGCTGGTTGAGGTACTCGACGTACGGGTTGCCAGTCTTGTCCAAACACGTTTGTTCTAGGCCAAAGCAACGAATTACATGGTCTGTTTGATGTTGACACTCAGGTATGCCTGATGGAACCCGTGCTCGCCGTGAAAACCATATCTCAAATGGTAAGTCATACAAACGCCTCAAAGACTAGACGCAGCCGGATGGACAGAGGCAGGAATACGAATGATTGCACAGCGGCAATAGGCAGCCCGGGTGACAGCATCTCTTTCCACAGGTCCATGTGAATGAGGAGGCGAAGTAATATTTGACCGCTTTGCCCCAATCTGCATCAATTCACAGGGGCCAGTGGATCTCAATCATCACTGGTCCGCGGGCGAGTGCATATCGGGACAGGATAAGTAGCCGCGGTAGCTAGTTGACAGCGGTGAGTTTTGGCCGGTATGGATGGGGGGCCAAGTACATTTCGGGTGGACGACGATGCGGCCAACCGGTTGATGCCCAACGTGGATGTTGTTTGTCTCGAGTAACCCATAAGCACTCGCCTTGACAGATAGCAGCGTGATGTTGGTAATGTTTGTCCCTCAAATTCGAGGCCGCCATACCCGAGATTGAGAAAAGGCCTCGTAAAGGGTGCTAGCGCTTAAGTACGAAAACCAGAGAGAAGCAGAAAGACGGAGAGGGGAATAAGAGAAATAAGAGATGGATAAACCAAAAACCAAAAAAAAAAAACAAAAAAAAAAAAAAAAAAAAAAAA